>NW_022589784.1:5963849-6106820 GCF_004348235.1 Phoca vitulina | reverse complement strand
GCCTCCCTGCTCAGCGAGGAGCCTGCCTCTCCCTCTGCCGCTCCCCCCTGCTCGTGCTCTCAGTCTCTCTCTCAAATAAATAAATAAAATCTTTACTAAAAAAAAAACAGATGAGGGGTGCCTGGGTGGCTCAGTCGTTAGCGTCTGCCTTCGGCTCAGGTCATGATCCCAGGGTCCTGGGATCGAGCCCCGCATCGGGCTCCCTGCTCAGCGGAAAGCCTGCTTCTCCCTCTCCCACTCCCCCTGCTTGTGTTCCCTCTCTCGCTTTGTCTCTCTCTGTCAAATAAATAAATAAAATCTTTAAAAAAAAAAAACAGATGAAATTAAATACATTTTAATTAATGCAATGTATTCAAAAATTTCACTTCAACATGTAAGCTATACTTAAAAAATTATTAATGAGATACTCTACAGGATTTTTTTTTCACAGTAAGCTTTCAAAATGCCATGCAGCAGGTCTCAATTCAGATGCTAACTCTGCAGCAGAAATACTAGATCTGTATATGTAGATCTCATACAACGTAGCATTGAAAATATAGGCACATTTCCCCAGCTTGTCCCAAACGTACCAAAGGGTTTTCGAGCAACAGAATCCAACATTGACTTTTTTAATATTTAAATGAACTAAAGTAAAATAAAAGTAAAGATTCAGTCAGCCTGGCCACAGCTTCGAGAGCCCCATGTGGACAACGGCCACCATGCTGAACAGCCCACACACGGAACATCTCCCTCAGAGCAACACGTTCTTTTGGACGGTGCTGGTCTAGAACTTCCTGCCCAGCCGGAGGGATCTGAGGATTTTCCAGGCAAGAAGACTTAACACGAGAGCCATCTTGGAAAGTGTCCCTTCTCCCTGATTGTCTCTCCACCGTGAAAGCAGGCAAGAAGTGTGGAGGGGCCGGGAAGAGGGTATCTAGAAGGTTCTGAGAGTGCTTTCCAATGCTGAGAGTTTTAGACATTCTGCGTTCGACCATGAATATACTCCACATTCTTCAAATGCTCCCTGGTGACCTAGTCTGGGGCCACTTGTTCTCTGCATTCCTACCAGTCTTAACACCCCGAAATTCAGGAGTCCGGTGCCAACGAGCCTTGGGTTTAGGTGTCCGGCCACCACGCATGCCAGTTCCGGGCCGCGCTAGAAACCCAGCAGATCTGGCTTCCTACCGCAGCACCTGCCAGTTATGGTCATCCTGAGCCACCTCCTCCATCTCTGCCTCCGTTTCCTCGCTGTGAACAATGGCAGCAGCGTGATAAGGAAGCTATGAAGAACCGATGAGAACTGGAATGTGGCCGTGCAGCCATGTCAGTGCTCTGCGCTGAGCTCACGGAACCAATTCCTAGATGTATTATCACCTTCGGAAAGGAGAACGGGGCACACTGTGGTATCAGACATCCTGAAGATTCTCCACCTGCCTGAAAGACTAGCTCTTAAAACTGGCTTCCTCCGAGAAGGAGAAATGGGGGAGCCGGGGCACGTGGCAGGGAGAATCAAGACCCCAGGATTCTAATGTGGGTTCCAGGACCAGCAAGTCAGCCACATGGGAATCACTCCTTTATTCATTCATCCAACGTTTGCTGAGCATCCCGGTGCACCAGGCATCACGCCGGGCATGGGGACTATCAAGATGGGTAAGGTGGAAGGCTTCCAGCTCATAGAGACACCAAGCTAACTGTGACAAACTGCTGTCAGAGTGCACTAAAGCAATGCGCCCCACAGACCAGAGGCCTGATGGCCCCAGGTGCAAATCTCAGCTTTGCCGACTGGCAGCTGTGTGACCTCAGGTGAGTAATTCAACCTCTCTGGGCTTCCATTTTCCTGGCCCCACGGGGGGGAAGGGGGGAGCAGGTGCACACAGGCAGAGGAGGCTGGAGTTAACAGGGAACCGAATAAATATCCTAGAGAAGCCAGCTCAGACAAGATCTAAGGGACCTCAAGAGGCCTGGGGGACCTATCCCGACCACATGGGGTTGAAGGGGGAGTGATGAAACCACCAAGACTCAGGGGCAATTTTATAAACACAAATGCCTCTGGGCCCAGAGATTCTTGTTCTGGAAGTCTGCTGCAGATAGGTTCACACATGCAACTCAGGGAGGTTTACGGGTGGACCAGAGGTGGGGGGACTAAAGCATTGTAGTATTTTCCTGCAAATTCCTGGTAAAAATCCCAGTGAGAGAAGAAGCAGCCCAGAGAGGAGACCTGAGGAAGGTAGTTCTTTTTTTTTTTTTTTTAAGATTTTATTTATTTATTTGACAGAGACGGGGCGGGGGGGGCAGGAGGGAGAGAGAGAGCACAAGCAGGGGGAGCGGCAGGCAGAGGGAGAGGAAGAAGCAGGCTCCTCGTGGAACAGGGAGCCCAACATGGGGCTCGATCCCAGGACCCTGAGATCATGACCTGAGCCAAAGGCAGACACTTAACTGACTGAGCCAACCAGGCGCCCCAGGAAGGTGGTTCTTGAGCCCAGCTGGAAGGAGGAGTAGACAGGAGGGCCCCTCTGCCTCCACAGTGGCCAGCCACAGGGGTCAGGGGCCCCGAGGTGGGTGCTTGGGGGCTCGGATGCTCAGGAACAGAGGATGCAGGTAACAACAGTGGCCCATCATCATACATGCAGGATGGAGAAGAAAATTGTGTAAGCAGAGGACCAGAGGGGAAAGGGAGCCCTGATGGGACATTTGCCATCCAGACCATCATCCTTCTAGAAACTTCTCACAGTCTTGGAGGATGCACCAAGGAGATCTCCTGAACAAACCAAGAGCCAACGAGGGGCTGTGGGAGATGTGGAAGTTGAAGAAAGCCCCAGGAAAGATAGAACTGAAATCCCTGCCGGTTCTCCCTCCCCGGGAGAAGGCAGATGCCTGACCTGTGATGTCCACAAGGCAGGGACATCAAAAGGCCGGGGTGAGACCTGCGAATTCCTCAGACCGGGGAAGATAAGCTCTCAAAAACAGGCTTTCCGAGGGTGACCTCAGAAAGCCCCATCAGCCATGAGCACGTGAGTCGGGCTCCACTGGAAATTGCTGGACACAGAGGGGTGGCAAATGGCCTGAGGGGTGGGGGTGCGCAAGGCTGGGACACAGACAAAACACTGCGCACGTGTTGCCCAGACAGATTTTCTAGAAAAGGAACGTGACGGAAGCTCAGAGAGGACTGTGTCCTCCTCAAGGTCACACAGCAAAGATGAGAGAGCCGAGACCTGAGCCCCGTATACTAGTTTGCTCGGGCTGCCATAACGCAGACCCACTGGCCAGGGGGCTTACCCACCACACATTAATTTCTCACGGTCCTGGCATCCAGGAGTCCAAGCACAAGGTGTCAGCAGAGCTGGTTTCTTCTGAGGCCTCTCTTCGGCTTATAAACAACCAGCTTCTCCCTATGTCCTCACGAAGTAGACCCTCTGTGTACGCACAGGTCTGTGTCCTGATCTCCTCTTCTTATGAGGACACCAGGCATATTGGATTAGCACCCACTGTGAGGCCCTCGTCCTAAACCTTGATCACCTCTTTCAAGACCCGATCTCCAAATATAGTCACACTCTGCGGTCCTGGGTGGGTAGGGCCTCAACCCATGAATTTGGGGGAGAGGGACATAATCCAGCCCATCACGCACAGGTGCCTAGGACACCAGCACCTGTGCCCTTACCCATCGCAGAGGGTTCCCCACAGTGTGCTCTGTGCAAGGCCAGCATCGGAATCACGGCCGGGGAGAATGCAGATTCCCAGGCCCGGCTCTAGACCAAACAAATCAATATGTCCAGGAGCCAGAACCAAGAATCTGCATTCTACACAAGGTTCCCCAAGGGATGTGGTGGGGACTCAAGTAGGACGGACATACCATCTACCCATCCTGGCCCACCTCTCCAGCCGGGGACCCCCCCCCCACCTGTCTGTCCCCTTTCTTCTGTCCCACCCGCTCCACTGAGCACTTCGCCCCAGGATCAATACCATCAGATGCCTTCTCTGGGGGCTGTTGATTGTTGTTGACTGTTGCTAGAGAGAACATGGTGGGCCGCGCCCCCAGCCCCAGCAATTTCAAAGAAAGCTGGACCCACACCCATTTTATCTGCCAGTGTCCCTCTCGGCTAGGTTTCAGAGCCGATTCCGATCCCAGTTCTCATCTTAGTCAGCTAGGGCTGCCATAAGAAAATACCACCGATTGGGCAACGTAAGCCACAGAAATTTATTTCTCACAGTTCTGGAGGCTGGGAGTCTGAGATCAAGGTAGCCAGCTCGGTCCCTTTGTGGGGAGGGCTCTCTTCCTAGCCTGCAGACTCTGCCTTCTCCCTGTCCTCACGTGGTCTTTCCTTGGTGCGCCCAGGCAGGAAGAAAGGGATCTCTCTCCTCCTGTCCTCAGAAGGCCACCAACCCTATCAAATTAGGGCTCTACTCTTCTGACCTCATTTAACCTTAATTACCTCCCCCAAAAGCTCTATCTCCCACGTGGCTCCCATGTATGAACTGGCAGGGGTGGGGGCTACGGGACGTTGCTTTTTGCTCTGGACAAACACGTATCAAGCCCTTCTCCAGCCTACACTGAGAGCAGGATCTCACGTGCCAGGGGAAGGGGTTTGGCTGGCAGCTGTGGAAGGACCCAAGTAGGAAGAAGAAAAATCCCTGTGGCAGCAGAGGAGAGAAAGTATTGAATAGGGCACACACTGGCTGAGAAGAAAGGGGGCCCATCGTGGGAGCGGGTACAAGGAGAGAGGCGAGGCCGCAGAGACACTAGGGAATTACCATCAATGGGACGTGGGACCCAGGGAGGTGGAGGAGGGGAGGGAGAAGTGAGGGGCAGTCACTAATGAACGTGGAGAGGACCAAAGGTCCATGCCCATCCCGACACCACCTTCTACAAGCCTGAAGGCTCCAGAACATCTAGGCTAATTCCTGCACTCATAGCTTTGCAATCCTATGGGCATCATACATCAAACCACAGGATCATAAGAAGCTTCCATGCCCCTTGGGGATTCTACCTCCTCACTCTTCTAGATGGGGACAGATAATGCCACAGAAGACCCAGGAAAGAAAACCAAAAGAAGTCTTACAAGACCAAAAGGCACTTTGTTTAAAAAATAACAATAATAATAAAGTAGCAGGTGGCTTTGATACAATGCAACCACATGTAATTAAGAAGGAACATCTCAGAACTCCTCCCCTTTCTGATCTTCTGCAAGGAAACAGGATACATCTTTGGAAACAGATTGGCAACAAGAAATCATAGAAGGCCTGCAGGAAAACAGGGGTAGCTCTACTCTCTCTATCCCTCTGTGTCCAAGCACTTACCTTTTTGCACACGATTAGCAAACACAGTTTTCGGAAAGTACCTATGCTTTCCACATTCCCACAAAGGCACAGGAGAGAAGCGAGCATCTCCCACTAACGGGCTGCTGTTCCTGAACACACAACAGAAGCTACCACACAGACCCGATGTGACACCATACCCTTCTGGAATTGGAAGAAAAACCCAGATGGGAACTCAAATTTTAATCCTCATGAGTCTGCCTTGAACTCCAACTGGAAGGCATACCCAGTCTGCATTTGGTATCCAGTCTGCATCTGGCAACACGGCACAGCAAATCTTGCTGTGCTGGAAACACAATCTCTTTCTAAAAGCCCCAAAGCCACTGGAGCACCCCCCTGACACCAGGATCAACAGAACACAGGAGACCCCTCCTTGAAACAAGGGCCAGCAGTCTGGTGCCATCTCATGAACTTTCCAAGACGTAACCAAGGATTTCTGCACAGATAAAAATAGGACCAGAGGGGCAGATGTGTTCCACAAGATTCTACACACAAGATTCTTCCTGCCTGGGCACACGGGCCCCTTGGAACACGGGCTTAGCAAACACTGCGCCGTTGTCCCTAGGGAAATACAAGGCTAGGTTCCTGCAAGCTTCTGGCCACAATGTTTTTGTCAATTGATTAATCCATAACCTTGTTTTATGTGCGCTTCTGTTTAAATACACCTTATTTAATAGACAGTGTTGATTCATTAACTTTGAATCACAGCCAACAGCACCAGACACTAGAGCTCGGGCCTGAGCAAAGCTTATCCCCCCACGTATTCTCTCTGTGAGGCACATCACAACTCTCCTGCATTTATTCTTTGCACTTACACGAACAGCCCGTCAACACGATGGGCGAGGCCTTTTCAAACAGCGAAATCACCAGCGAAAAGCACGAAAATGTGGGAAACGCGGCACTACATACATCGTCAAAGGAGACACTTGTTTTCATCTTTGAGGCTTGCGTGAATCCACCGTCCCAGAGATAAAACACACAACTCCACCACGCCTGACCTCAGCTGGGAACGGGCCAGTTCAGAGACCCAGGTGACCTGATGCTCTACGCAGGTCCAGAAGAACCACCAAAGTGCACTGAGTACTGACTTTAGAGTTACAAATTAATTTTAGCCACGAGGCAAATTCACAAATAGGAAATCTGTGAGCAAATCTTATGAGGGCTTAAATTTAAAATGTCAAACGTTAAGAATATTAATTCAAGTGGGGCGCCTGGGTGGCTCAGTCAGTTAAGCGACTGACTTCAGCTCAGGTCATGATCTCAGGGTCCTGAGATTGAGCCCTGCCTTGGGCTCCCTGCTCAGTGAGGAGCCTGCTTCTCCCTCTCCCTCTGCCCTTCCCACCACTCATGCTCGCTCTCTCTCTCTCTCTCTCAAATAAATAAAATCTTTTTTAAAAAGAGTATTAATTCAATTATAAGATATGTTTTAAAGTCTACAGAGAAAACAATGAAGAACAGATCAGTGTTGCTAGGGTTGGGGATTGAGAGAGCACAACCATAAAGGGATGCCTGGAGGGAACTGGGGTGATGGTACTGTTCCACATCCCAGTTGTGGGGACAGTCACACAACTCTATGCATGAGTTAAAATTCACATAACTCTGCGCACGCACCCACATACAATTAAGACACAAACTGATAGCACAGTCACCTCCCAGAATAGAAATGGGATGATTTTAGGGATAGAGTGTTGCAAGGGGACTTCTGTTTTTTCCTCTCCAGGGTTTTGCAAATTTTTTGCAATGAGCGTGCATTACTTATCATTTTAATTAAAAAACCATAAATAGGGTTTATGGTAAGCCAATGTATGTATTCTTTTTTTTAGAAGATTATTTATTTATTTATTATTTATTTATTTTATTTATTTATTTTATTTTTATTTATAAAACCCACACGGGCAGGCAGGAGTCGGCCTATGGGCTATAGTTTGCTGGCCCCTGTTCTAGATGAAGGAGTTTGACTATGTAAATTCAAAACTGGGCTGAGAGTGGATGGCAGTAGGGATTGGCCCTCGATGAAGAGAGAGCTAACATCCGAGCCCAGGAAGGGAGCAGAGAAGGTGGAGAGGAGCCAGGTGCAGGTGAAAACTCTGCAAGAGACTGTGCGTTCCTGCCCCCCCCCCAGGGAGGGGGGAGTAGAGAGTAGCAGACCCAGAGAGGTCAGCTGGGGTGAGGGGACAGGAGACGCACTCAGGAGGTGAGGGATTACCTTCACAAGAGCCACCGGCAAAGCAAAGCGATGGAGACACAAGTCAGATGCTGTGGGCAGTGCAGTGGGTGAGAGGGGAGAAGGAGGGTGGTTAGGGCCCACCAGGGAGGCTGGGCAGGGGAAGGCTGGAGATGGGTGGTGGGCACTGGGGTTCAGGGAGTACTGAATGTTTGTAGGCTGGAAAGGGAAAGACTCCGGGGCAGATGGAGATCCGAGTACAGAGAAGAGAGCAGGGAGACCCAGGTGGGGAAGTGCCCTAGACGAAGGAAAGCTTATCTCCCTCAATGCAGTTGTTTTCAACTAGGGACAGCTAGCAATGTCCAGAGACACTTGGGCAGTGCTACAGCACGTTGTTGGGGGGAGAGACCAGGGATGCAGCTCAACTTCTCACAATACACAGGACAGCCCCCCAACAACCCAGACCTATCTAACCCCAAATATTAAGAGCGCTGAAGTTGAGAGGTTCTACTCTAACCAGGTTAAGAATGGAAGTCAATGATGGAGTGGGGTGCAGTGGGGACCCCCGGGAGCTCACCCCCATGACCTCTAATGAGTGAGTGGGGCAGGGATGATGGGCAGGGCTCCAGGAGAGAAGCAAAGGTTAAGAATAACCTCAGGCAGGTTACTGAGCAGGCAGAAGTCCTGCTCTGGGGGTCCCAAAGCACACAAGAGAACCCACAAGAGAAACATCTGGGGCCACCCTTGAGAAATGAGGGGCACCTGAGAAACAAGGGGGCTCTGGAAGCAAGCCTCTCATGCCTCAATTGGCCAACTGCTGGACTCCCCCAGAGCCCTGTGGGTTTTTATTTTAATTAATCTCACATTGCCTTCATTCTTTGACTTTGCAATGCCCCCGAGTAATCTCAGGCCCCAGCCAGCCAGTCGGAGGAGAAACGGAGGGGGGAGCCACTGCCCAGTTGAGCGGAGCAGCAGGGATTCCACGAGAGAGTGGGCATCTCCAAGGAAGTCCTGCATTTCAGAAAAAAATCACACCACCACCCCCTCCCAACCCCCAGCCAAAATGCCCTACCGGTTGACATTAGAGATTAATGATCTGTAAAGTTTCTCGAAGTTTCCAAACCTCCGAGGGGCATCACATCTCATTCAGTTGATAGGATTTTGTTAACCATTACCACGGGCCAGGGGTAGGGAAGCTCAAGCCCAAGAGAGCAACCTTCTATTAAGAAACCAGGGCTCTGCAGCTTAGTCAAATCGCCTCACCTGCGAAAAGGGAAAATAAACCCTACGTCATAGGGCCGTAGTGAGGATTAACTGAGAATTATATATTCAAAGCATATGGAACAGCACCCGCCAAGAGTTTGCTCTTATTAGTACGTGTTAGTTAGGCATTATCTGAAGAATAAAAGAGTCACGGCTTGGAGTACTGTTGAGAACATGAAGAACATGAACTGACTCAAGAACAAATATTTTAACCAAACACCTTCTATGCGCCAGGCACTGTTCTAGGCTCTGGAAATGTAGCTGTGAACGAAAGAAGCAGAAGCCTCTGCTCCTGTGGGAACTGTAAATACGTAAAGAAATGGTAAACCCATCTACTGGCCCCTGGAAGCCCAGGCACAAATCCACAATTAATTACCAAAGCTACAAGGAACAGAAGACCAGGGAACCACACACACACACACACACACCTGTGCACATGCACATGCATACACTCCTAATGAGAACCCAAGCCAACTGCCACCTTTATTGTGCCCACTGTACACCGAGCACTCGGGCCTTGGACCCACTGTGTAACAGAGAGGAGCTCAGCAAACCTGGGGTGTCAACTTCAGAGCCCGTGTGGGCTTTCTCATGGACCTCATTCACTGTCACGGAGCTCAGGAGCTGCGGCTCCTTCCCTCCCCGACCCCTTCCTCACCATGACTGATTTCCTTTTATGGAGAATTCTGAAAAAGTAACCCAACAGATATTTTTAAAGCAGGGCCTCAGACACCAGTGGGAAACTCCAGCCATGTTCTCATAACGGGTTCTTCATTTCTTGCCCCCAACCAGAAAGGCCTGCTACCAAGCCCAAAGAGGATGCTGGAGTTGGGGTTTGCCTCCATCTGCTGCCAGCACAGGGAGGCCCAGGAGGGAAGTCCATGGGGCTAGGGGGTATGAGAGGCTCACCTGAGGTTGGAGACCTCCCTGAGCTGACAGGTAAAGAGCCCTTCATGAAGGGCAGAGCTGGAGGGGGGGCTGCGGGGGTTATGGGGGGACATGGGATATCCAGCAGCAGCAGTCCAGAGCCCCACAAGGGCACCACACAGAAAGGTTCGAGTTCTTACTCCCTCTGGCACTGACTTTTGAGCAAGTCGAATTGTCTCCTACCGGAGCCTCAGTTTACTCCTCTATGAAATGGGCAAACAGTATCAACCTGGGGGGGGGGGGGGGCACGGTGAAGGTGCAAAGAGATAAGCTCATGGCTTTTGGTGACACTATAATGATCATGATAAAGACACCCCTGCTTCTGCTACAACAAAGGCCCTGTTGCCAAGGCGCTAGAGTTTGCCTCTGGACATCTGGAAACAGAACCCAAAAGTGTAAACAGGGATCTGAAGTCCGCGTAGCCACGGGCCTAGATCCAGGAAGAGGGGCTAGGATTCTACCATTCTCCCCCTGGAGCACCTATCAGCAGGGACCCCAAGGGACCCTCAGTCCAGTCACCCTCGACTCTCGCTCCAAAACCCGTGCGCCCCCGGCATTTAACTGTCCCAGGCCGCCTGGACCCAGGGACCCCACTTCACAGAGGACCTGGAGAAGACGCGTGTCGCGTCCCCGGAGCGAGCTGGGCTCGGAGAGGGCTAGGCACGGGTCCGAGGCGCGCTTGGGAGACGCACCCGCGGCGGGGCGGGCACTGGGGCAAGGTTCCTCCCGCCCGGGGCCCGCACACGGGGCGCGGAACCGCGAGCCCAGGCGGGCAAAGGCCAAGGTCAGCGGCTTCCCGCCCCGCGCGGGGCCGAAGCCACCGTCCTGGCCACCCGCACCCCTACACGCACCGAGGAGGGCTCTGGGTCCACGGCGGTGGGCTCCATTTTGGCAAGGGGTCCCCCTCCCCACCGCGCTGCTCCCCGCCCACTCCCGGACCCCCAGACTCACCCTCTCCGGGGTACAGGCGGCCCGTGGCACCCAGCAGCAGCGCGGCCACCGCCACCAGCAGCGGCGCGGTCGCCGCCCCCCGCCCAGCCCCGGCGCCCATGGCTGCTGGAGCGCGGGGTCCCGGCGGATCAGAGCGCGCGGCGCCGGCCCGCGGGGGTCATGCTCCGAGGCGGCCGCCCGAGCGGCGCTGGGGGACGCGCGTCCTTCTCTTCCACGCCGGCGGCCCGCGGGCCGCAGCCCCCGCCCGGGAGGGCCCTTCAGACAGCCCCAGGAAGGGGCGCGGGGCCTCGGCCGCTACAAATCAATCCGGCGGCGCCGCGGCGCAGGCGGCCCCGACCCCGGACCACTGCGGCCCGGGCCCCGTCCCGCGATCTCCCGGCCCGGAGCCCCTCGCTGCGCCCCGGCCGCCCGGCTCTCGGCCCGGAGCGCTCTGGGCCACGATCTGCGAACGCTGAGACAGACGGACGCGCGGACAGACAGACGCGCGGACTGGCGGGCGGGCACCTGGGCAGGCGAGTGGCGGGCGGGCGGCGGGAGCGAGGGCTGCTCGGCCCGTAAACAACGCGGCCCGTCAGCTGGGCCCCGTGCGGGTCGCGGGAAAAGGCGGCGCGGATCGAGACTCGGAAGGGACTCGGCGCCCAGGAGAGGCCCCGGGAGGGGTGGAGGGAGGACCGCGAGAGGGAGGCGCCGCCCCGCCCCGCCCGTCAGCCTCCCTACCCCGGGCCCCGAGCTGGAGGCCCCCGGCGCGCCCTGGCCGAGGGGGCGCCCCCGACACCCCGCGACTCGCGTCTCAGAGTTTGGGGGCGCCCCACATGCCCGACCCATCGAGACGGATCCCTTCCTTAACGTTTTTGCTATTTCGTTCCCTTGGACTCTGGCAGGCTCATTTTGATTTTCTTAAAAATATTTCATTAAAATACTGTTTCTCTTGATCACCGGGTTTTTTGGTACTCCCTTAAATGTTGCGCTCGCGTCACCCTCGTCCCAGTCCTGCCAGCGCGTCTCGTAGTAGACGCGCGGGCGCCCCCGCCCAGCGCCAGGGCCCTGGGGACAGCCACGTGCACGCGCGCCCAGTGCACTCAGTGTGCTCCGTGGCAGGGCTACGGGAGCGAGGGTGCCTTAGGCGCGGCCTGTGGCTCAAGTCGGAGAAAAGACACCCGGGAGAATGTGCAGAACCTCGCAGAAGAGCAAACCAGGCCCCAGAGAGCCCGGTTGCCGCACAGGTAGACACACCCGATTTCCAATGCACAGACCCAGAGTCCGTGTGTGTCTGAGTGTCTAGCAAATGGCATTCACGAATAGGGCACGATAGCGGCCGACCCACCTTGGGCGGTGGGGGCGGGGGGGTGAAGGAGCCTTAAGTCTAGAAAGCCAGGACCGAGTGGAATCTGGCTCCCCCTCCCCTCACTTCCTGTGTGGCCTTGAACGTGGGACTTTACTCCCTCTCTCTCTTTCTGGCTCTCTGGGTTGGCCTCAGCTCTGTAATGGATGTAACAATACCTGCAGGTCAGATCTGACGAGGTGCAAGAGCAATAAAGCATGAGAAAGCACCCAGCACAATTCTAGGCAGAGGGCGCTCATTCTTCGTCTGGTCCATTAAACAAATATTAGTTTGCCAGGAGCTGAGCCCACGGTTTCTCTAACCCACCAAACCTACTCCGGCCTCGGCTGTTTCCTGGGCCTGTCCCTCCAGTGGCTGGCTCCACCTCTGTGCTCCACTTTGCAAATCCACCCCCCCCAATCCCTTTGTTCCCTTACCTGTTATTTACATCACTCCAGTATCTCCTGAAATTCTTTGGGTTTCCTGTGTGTCTTCTCCCTTCTCCACGAAGCAGAAAGTGTGTCAATCTTCTTCACTATTTTACACCCAGTGCCTGATCTATCTGTTGCTTAATAAATATTTGTTGAATGGAAGAATCAACGTGCAATAAGTAATGAGGATTTACAATGAGCAAAATAAACACACTCTGTTTCCTTGTAGACCTCACAGTCTGGCGGGGCAGAGGGCCATTAATTAAATAATCCTGGGGGCATAAAGAGGGGTGGGGGTAGGGGGGATAGGGAAGGAAGACAGTTTGGGCTGAAATCTGAAGGTGAGGAGGAGTCAGCAAAGGAAAGCATGGAAGTGTTCTAGGTGGGGAGACAAGCATGAGCAGGGGCCCAGAGGAAGTCCGGCAGGTGCTCTCCCAATGGACCTAGGCACAGAGAGAGGAGAAGGGAAGGTGGACTCAAAGTCAGGGCTAGAAGGAGAAGAGCCTTGGATATACCATGTTAAGCCCCCTCCCAAACCGTCTTTATCCTAAAAGCAGTGGGGAGCCACTAGAGGGTTTACACAAAAGGGCTGACATAATCTGATTTTCTTTCCAATAATCTCTCACCGTGTGCCATGGGGCAAGCATGGACCCAGGGAGAACAAAGAGAAGGTAGCTGCAGTCCCAGGATATCAAGAATTGTAGTTTCGATAAATGTCCCCCTTCTTCCTTATGCAAACCTGTCCAGAGCTGTGGGTTTCCCTCGGATCCACGGGAGCCCCAAAAGCCACCACAGTTCCAAGTAGGAAGTGTGTGCTGAAAAACACATGGAAGGAAACACACTGTCCTTTGGAAATCCTTCAGGACACAGGACTTGTGTGTTGGATATAAGTTGAAAGAATCATTTCGGTCGTGACTTGGAAATGAAGACCCGCCACTTCCTGAAACTGCTCACTGTTTCTTTCGTAAAAACCCCCCAGCACCACCACCCCAAAAAAACAAGTTTCTAAAAATTGAAAGTCAACCTCTGCCTTTTAAAAATCATTGGGACAGGGGCGCCTGGGTGGCTCAGTCGTTAAGCGTCTGCCTTCAGCTCAGATCGTGATCCCAGGGTCCTGGGATCGAGCCCCACGTCGGGCTCCCTGCTCGGCGGGAAGCCTGCTTCTCACTCTCCCACCCCCCTGCTTGTGTTCCCTCTCTCGCTGTCTCTCGCTGTCAAATAAATAAAATCTTTAAAAATAATAATAATAAATAAATAAATAAATAAAAATCATTGGGACAGAAGCAGAAAAACCACACTTTGGCAATCTCCAAATAATTGATTAGGGCAAAAACCGTCTAGGAATGCCAAAACTAATGGTTGGAGTTTTGAGAAGTAAAGGAGTATTTCCATGGTCTCCAAGTATCTCTCTGCAAGATACTTGTCAATGATAAAGGAAAGGAAAAACAGTAGCTTCATAGAAGAGAAAGCTGCCAGACTTAATCACCTTAATTAAGTGATCAAAGTTGCTTCTGGATTTTCTGTTGTCATGTAAGACATTACCGGGACAATTGGGGAAGACTAAAAAAGGTCCATCAATTATATAATAGTATTGAATCAATATTAATTTGATCGTTGTATGGAGGCGATGTGAGAGAATGTCTTTGGTTTTAGGAAATACATACTGAGGGGTACCTGGGTGGCTCAGTCGGTTAAGCGTCTGCCTTTGGCTCAGGTCATGATCCCAGGGTCCTGGGATCGAGCCCCATATCGGGCTCCCTGCTCAGCAGGGAGCCTGCTTCTCCCTCTCCTGCTCCCCCTTCTTGTGCTCGAGCTCTCTCTCTCTAATAAATAAATTAAAAATCTTAAAAAGAAAAAGAAAAAGGAAATACATACTGAATGAAGTATGTAGGGATAAAGGGGCAGACTGCAACCGACTTTCAAATCACTTCAGAAAAAAAACAGACAGAAAAGAGAGAACAAAGCAGAAGTGATAAAGTGTGACAAAATTTGTAAATCTGGTGAAGAGTGTGGACATAGAGATTTGCTGTACTATTCAAACAGCTTTGCATAGAGTCTAGCGTCATATCAAAATCAAAAGTTTTAAATTTTGAAAAACTATTTGGGGTGGGGTGCCTGGCTGGCTTAGTCGGTAGAGCCTGTGACTCTTGATCTCAGGGTTGAGAGTTCAAGCCCCACGTTGGGTGTGGAACCTACTTAAAAAAAAAAACCTATTTGGGGCTTTTTATTTCACTTTGTTTTTGTTAGACTGGCTTTGGTTTGACATTTAAACACATTGTACTCGGAACGCATGATCTAAAGAGAAAGCAAGCTTGGTTCATAGTTCATGAATATAGGCAATAAACACTTTTGTTGCCCATCACAGAGGTCTTGGGGAGACCCCACCATCAACCTGCTGGGGGCCTTCTCTTAGCAGGTCCCTCTGGTGCAATCATCCCCAATCTAGCTGTTTTCCATTTCACTGAAGCAGGAAACCAAATGTAAATCCAGACTCCTACGCTGTCATGGAAACCTGCTTTAATACATTACACTTAGGAGTAAGGAGGCAAAAAAAAAAAAAAAAAAAGTACAGACTGAGTTCACTTGTGAATAACAGTGCAAAAACCCCGCATGGAGAATTTACTAAAAGAACCAGGCAAATTAAAACACACACACAGCACCAAAACCAATAGCAGGATAAGTGGAACCAGGAGTGCAAAGATGGTTCAATGCTAGGAAGTCTAGCCATCGAGATCATTGTTTTAATAGATCCAAGGAGGGAAGGCTCATGAGCCCCTATCACAAAACTACAAATGTATTTGATGAACTCGCAGCCATTCAAAAATGAAACCGTAAGACGCTACAATGTGGAAATACTGTTTCATAATTTCAAAGTAGGGAATATTTCGTTAAACAAGGCACAAGTCCCAAATCTAAAATCCAAAAATAACAAATTTGGCAATGTAAAAACAGATTATATGAATTGCAAAAAAAAATTCATACATAAAGTCAAAAATCAGATTTTTAAAAGTGAGAAAAAAATTTTAAGTGAGAAAAGATTAAATGACAGATAAAGGTCATGCATTCTACTATATTACAAAATATACAAAACATAGTACTTTTTTTTCAGTGAGATAAAACCCCAAACTCTTGTTTGCCAAAATTTAAATGGCAAAGGACATGAACAGGCAGCTCACAGAAACAGACTGCTGAAAAGAAAAAAAGAAAAAGAATACAAAGGGATTTACACATATAAGAGGACGTTCAGCTTTCTTCATAGTTAGAGATATGCCCACATCATTTTCACTGAATTTGCCAACAATCAGAAAAACGGGCAACACAATATGAACATCTGTGAGAAAGCAGACACTCTCGTAATCACTGGTATAAATCAGGTCAATCAATGGGAGGTGGTTTGGCAATGACTTTCAACAAGTAAATTGCACTGACCCTTTCCACCTCTCATCTCATTTCCAGGAATTTATATGCTGCCCAGGTATACTCCCATGAGTGTAATATATATATACATATATATTCACAAGGATATATATATATATATATATATATTCACAAGGATATTCACTGTAACAAAACCTAGAATCAACCTAAATAACTCTTTCCCGCAAGAAACAGAGAGACCTATACATTCTCCTCAAAATACTAATCAATTCAAATATTTAAAATTTTTCTTGTTCTCTTTCTTTTTCATCTCTTAAACCATTCACACAGGGTTTGCATCAACAAGTTATGGTAACTTCCAATCTTTTCATGGGTTTTCATGGGTTTTTTTTTCTTTTTTTTTTTTTTTAGTTTTGAGGTTATAAAGGCAGGGTGTGATATTGGTAGAAGAAAACAATCATCTTGGGGGCACCTGGGTGGCGCGGTCAGTTGAGCGTCTGACTCTTGGTTTCGGCTTGGGTTGTGATCTCAGGGTGGTGGGATGGAGTCCCCCCAACCCCACCCCCAGGCTGCCCACTCGGCGCAGAGTCTGCTTAAAAGACTCTCTCTCCCTCTCCCTCTGCACCTCACCCCTGCACGCTCTCTCTCTCTCTCTCTCTCAAATAAATAAATAAATCTTTAAAAAAAGAAGAAGAAAAGAAAAGAAAAGAAAACAATCACCTTGAACTTATGAAAACAGAGAGTAGAACGGTAGTTACCAGGGGTTGGGGACAGGGGAATTAGGGCACGCCGTTTAAGGATACAAATTAAAACTAGTAGATAAAAGGCTCTGGAGTTCTAATGCACAACAGAGTGGTTATAGTCAACAATGCTGTATTATAAACTGCAAAGCTGCTAGGAGACTAAATCTTAACTGTTCTTAACAAAAATAAATATGTGACATGATAAAGACGTTAGCTAATGCTATCGTGTTACTATTGCAATATATAAATGCATCAAACCAACACACTGCACAACTTAAATTTACACATTATATGTCAATTGTGTCTCGGTTTTTAAAAATCTAAAAAGGAAGGGGCGCCTGGGTGGCTCAGTCGTTAAGTGTCTGCCTTCGGCTCGGATCATGATCCCAGCGTCCTGGGATCCAGCCCTGCATCAGGCTCCCTGCTCCCCAGGAAGCCTGCTTCTCCCTCTCCCACTCCCCCTGCTTGTGTTCCCTCTCTCGCTGTGTCTCTCTCTGTCAAATAAATAAAATCTTTAAAAAATAAAATTAAATAAAATAAAAATCTAAAAAGGAAAAAAAAGAGAACAGACATGCTCACGCAGCTTGATGTCTATCAGTCTTGCTCCCCTCGGGGGTACGTTCTCCACTTGCATGGAGCTCTGTGATTCTTACCTCCATTTCTGACCCGTATTCAAATACACTCAGTTACTGTTTTGATTCCCTTTTTTTTTTTTATGGTGGTAAAGTGCACATAACATAGAATTTACCATTTTAACCATTTTAATATGTATAATTCAGGGATATTTAGTAGATTCATAATATTGTGCAACCATCACACTAGCTCCAGATTTTTTTTTTTCAGTGCCCCAAAGGGAAACCCCATACCCATTAAGCAACCACTTCTCGTTTCCCCTCCCCTCAGCCCCTGGCAACCACTAATCTACTTTCTGTCTCTCTGGATTTGCCTATTCTAGACATTCCATATAAATGGGATCATGTAACACGTGACCTTTTGTGACTGGCTCCTTTCACTACTTAGGATAATGCTTTCAAGTTGCATCCATATTGAAGCATGGATTAGCCCTTCATTCCTTTTTATGGCTGAATGATATTCCATCATCCATTGGATTTTGAATCGTCAGACCCACCCCCACGCTCCCATCTTGAACCTACCCTTGAACCCACACTTTCTGAGGTCTGCTGAGGTACAGCCCCCCGGTTGGATTTCTGAGTAAGGGGCTCCTCCCGGCTTCTGAGGCTACTGACAGCACAGCTGTTGTCAAGATTTTGGCTTCGTTTCGTTTCAGAGAATTTCAACAGCCACTGGGCTGAACACATAAAATGCTTAGAAGATGGGAAAGCTTCTATGGGGAACTATTTGTACTTGAGTAAGACCAAAAAAAAATATTAAGGGAGCGCTGCCAACTCATTTGCAAGTATGGGCACCGAGGTGTTTGCTTCTCCTGCCTACTTGCCTCTTTCCAGTGCGGTTTTCAAGAAAGAGAAAAGGCATGATGGACCGCATGTGGAATATGTATTTCTCAAAAGCATTTCTTTTCATGCTGCAATGTAAAGGACTGTTTCCTACTGGCTGAGAGTGAGTTACCTGACCCTGGGTAGAAACACGGTACATGAAAAGTTATAATTCAAAGAAAACTTTCTTTTTTTTTTTTAAGTTTTTATTTATTTGACACAGAGAGAGAGAGAGAGAGAGAGAGAGAAAGGGAACACGAGCAGGGGGAGTGGGAGAGGGAGAAGCAGGCTTCCCGCTGAGCAGGGAGCCCAATGAGGCAGGACTGAGCCACCCAGGCGCCCCTCACAGGAAACTTTCTAACATAAACAAATAACGGGAAAATAGCCAGCGGGACACCATGACCTTTTTAACAAAAGGATGAGTTAACCTACATGTACTAAGATGAGGAAATCTGCAAGATATATACTATTTTTATACAAAAAGTTAAATGAAGAATAACGTAAGGGAGGGTGGGCGGATGGGTTAGCCTGGTGATGGGTATTAAAGAGGGCACGTTCTGGGCGCCTGGGTGGCTCAGTCGTTAAGCGTCTGCCTTCGGCTCAGGTCATGATCCCAGAGTCCTGGAATCGAGCCCCACATCGGGCTCCCTGCTCCACGGGAAGCCTGCTTCTCCCTCTCCCACTCCCCCTGCTTGTGTTCCCTCTCTTGCTGTGTCTCTCTCTGTCAGATAAACGCATAAAATCTTTAAAAAAAAATAAAATAAAATAAAGAGGGCACATTCTGCATGGAGCACTGGGTGTTATACGCAAACATGGAACACTACATCAAAAACTAATGATGTAATGTATGGTGATTAACATAACATAATAATAAAAATAAATAAAAAATTTAAAAAAAAAGAATAACGTAAGGGAAATACAACCATTTGTGTTTTAAAAGAGAGCGTGAAATTCAGCAGCACGAGTTAACATATACCTACCCCCAGACGTTTCTAGATGCATGCAATTTCTCTCAAAGAATACACAGGAAACTGGTTAACCTTTTTCTATCTGCTTGGATTGTTTAAACCGTGTATTAAACCGTTAATTCCCTTTTCAAAAATCAGCATAAGACAGAGACATTTTTTCAGAATAACATCACCAGGGTGCCTGGGTGGCTCAGTTGGTTAAGCGACTGCCTTCGACTCAGGTCATGATCCTGGAGTCTCGGGATCGAGTCCCGCATCAGGCTCCCTGCTCAGCGGGGAGTCTGCTTCTCCCTCTGATCCTCCCCCATCTCATGCTCTCTGTCTCTGTCTCATTCTCTCTCTCTCAAATAAATAAATAAAATCTTAAAAAAAAAAAAAAAGTTTAAAAAAAAAGAATAACATCACCATATCTACCACATGAAATAAAATAAAGACAGAGGAAAAATTTTAACAGTCTCTGACCCATTAAAAGAAAACTATAGTACTTTATGGGGGACATAAAGTAGACTTAAAAACAGAACACTGTATAGGGGCATTCCCACTGTCCCCCAAAATATATATAAATCCAATTCGGCATAAAAATTTATATCTAAAAGAATATATGAAAATTATTCTGAAGTTCATCTAGGGGAGGGTTTCTCAACCTTGGGACGATGGACATGTAGAGCCAGATAATTCTTTGTCGTGGGGGCTGTCCTACACACTGTAGGATGTTTAGTGGCATCCCTGGTTTCTATGCGAGCAGCACAGCCCCAGGTATGACAACCAAAATTATCTCCAGACATTGCCAAGTATGTCCTGGACCACAAACTCCTGGCTGGGAACCACTGACTGAAAAAATAATTAAATCAGCACCGAGAAGAAAATCTGGAAAAGAAGGGTAATCAGGATGGCAATAACGCTTTTGGATATTAAAATATTAAAAAGCCGAAATAAATTCAAATAGGCACAAGTATGGGCAGGCAGTTGAATCAATATATCAGAAGGACTAACCTGGAAATACACCCCATTTTTAAATAATTTATCTTAAAGGTGCCTCCCAATCAGTCGGAGTTGGAAAGAGAAAAATTTTCTCCAATATCATCATTCAATAAATGGGGCTGAGATAATTGGTAATTTGAGAAAGAAATCTATAAAGTCTTTAATGAGTTAAAGGCTAGATCTAGGGGCGCCTGGGTGGCTCAGTCGGTTGAGTATCCGATTCTTGATTTTTGGCTCAGGTCATGAGCTCAGGGTCCTGGGATCAACACCCGCATGGGGCTCTGTGCTCAGCAGTGAATGGGCTTGAGGATTCTCTCTCTCCCTCTCCTTCTGCCCCTCCCCCCTTTCGTGTGCACTCTCTCTCAGATAAATAAATCTTTTTAAAAAATAATAAATAAAAGCTAGATCTAAAAAAGAGTTTAAATCTAATTTCCCACACTAAAAGTTTGCTAAACTTCAGATTGTTCTATCCTTTAGAACAAACTAGATGAATATAGAATTGGATGTGTATCAGTCTTCCAAGAGAAAGCACTTGCTAAGCATATCACAAAAAACATAACAACAACATCAAGATTTCACTTCATGAAAATAAAAATGTCTACATATCCAAAAAGAAATGACCAAAATGAAAATATAAGCAACAGAATGGGGAGATATATTCCACAAACAAGATACAAAAGAGGTCCATATCTATATATGAACCCTATACATATAAAGGGTGTTCTCAAGTTGATAAGGGTTCCACCTTCCAGATAAAAAGCAAATGGTATTAAGGGACTGTTTCCAAGAGAAAACAAAACTGCCAAGGAACCAAATGTTGTACTATATGTTGGCTAATTGAACATAATTAAAAAAATGTTCAGTTTTACTCCTAACCAAAGAAACATGAGTGAAAATAACAGGTCGATGCCATTGTCCACCTAGTAGTAAATTTACCAGTTTAAATATAGGATACAAAAAGATAAGAATATTACTGTATGATCTAGTAATCCCATTCTAAGATGTCCACCCAAAAAGAATTGAAAGCAGGAACTCAAACAGATGGTTTTAACCAATGTTCACAACAGCATTATTCACAGTAGCCAAAAGGTGGAAGTAACCCAGTGTCCGTTGATGGATGAATGGATAAGACACAGTGGCCCAGGGGCGCCTGGGTGGCTCAGTTGGTTAAGCGACTGCCTTCGGCTCAGGTCATGATCCTGGAGTCCCGGGCTCGAGTCCCGCCATCGGGCTCCCTGCTCAGCAGGGAGTCTGCTTCTCCCTCTGATCCTCCCCCTCTCATGCTCTCTGTCTCCCATTCTCTCTCTCAGATAAATAAATAAAAAATCTTAAAAAAAAAAAAAGACACAGTGGCCCATCCATACGTGTAGTATCATTCGGCCTTAAAAAGGAACGGCGGGCGCCTGGGTGGCTCAGTCAGGTAAGCGTCTGCCTTCGGCTCAGGTCATGGTCCTGGGCTCCTGGGATCGAGCCCTGCGTCGGGCTCCCTGCTCAGCAGGGAGCCTGCTTCTCCCTCTGCCTCTGCGCCCCCACCCCACCCCCGTCTCTCATGAATAAATAAATAAAATCTTTAAAAAAAAAAAAAAAGGAATGGCATTCTGGCACCTGCTACAACAGGGATGAACCTTGAAGATATTATGCCGAATGAAATAAGCCAGGCACAAAAGGACAAGTAGTGTATGATTCCACTTGTACAAAGTATCTACGGTGGTCAAATTCACGGACAAGACGTATATTAGAAGTTACCAGGGGCTGAAGGCAGAAGGGGGATAATGGGTAGTTGTTTAAGAGTTTCAGTTTGGGATGATTAAAAAAAAAAAGTGCTGGGCATTTGCTAAGAGGGTAACATGTAAGCTTTCTCACCACCAAAAAACAGAACAAAACAAAAAAACGTAACTATGTGAGGTGATGACTGCGTTAATAAACAGGGTTGTGGCAATCATTTCACAAAGTATACATATGTCAAATCATCATCTTGTATACTTTAAATGTATACAATTTTACTTGTCAGTTATACATCAGTAAAGCTGGGGGGGGAAAGTTCTGGAAATGGATGGTGGTGATGGTTGCACAAATATTGTGATGTATCTAGTGCCATTGAACTGTACGTTTAAAATTGGTTAAAATGACAAGTTTTACATTTTACCATGATTTTTTATTTTTTATTTTTTTACCATGATTTTTTAAAGCAAAAAACAAAACAAAACAAACAAGCAAAAACCCTAAGAGGAGGGACCTTAAATGCATATTTCTAAGTGAAAGAAAAAAAAAAACCACTCTGCAAAAGCTACGTGCTATATAATCACAACTATATGACTTTCTGAAAAAAATGAAATTACGGAGAGAGTAAAAAGATCAGTGGTTGCGGGGGGCTCAGGGCAAGGGAGGACGGGATAAACAGGTGGACAGGGGCTTGGGGGACAGTGAAACTGGTCTGTGTAACACTGTATTGGTAAATTCATGTCTTTACACTTTTGTCAAAACCCAAAGAAGAGGGGTGCCTGGGTGGCTCAGTTGGTTAAGCGTCTGCCTTTGGCTCAGGTCCTCGGATGGAGCCCAGCATTGGGCTCCCTGCTCAGCGGGGAGTCTGCTTCTCTGTCTGCCCCTCCCCCCCCAGGCTGCTTCTCCCTCTCCCTCTGCCCCACCCCCCCCTCGTGTGAGGGCTCTCTCTCAAATAAATAAATAAAATCTTAAAAAAAAAAAAAACAAAGAAGAGGGGCGCCTGGGTGGCTCAGTCATTAAGCATCTGCCTTCGGCTCAGGTCATGATCCTGGGGTCCTGGGGTCGAGCCCCACATCGGGCTCCCTGCTCCACGGGAGGCCTGCTTCTCCCTCTCCCACTCTCCCTGCTTGTGTTCCCTCTCTAGCTGTCTCTCTCTCTGTCAAATAAATAAATTAAATCTTTAAAAAAAAAAAAAAAAAAACAAAGAAGATGCAACATCAAGAGTGAACCTAATGTAAACTATGGACTTTTTTAAATAATAATGCATCAGTGTTGGCTCATTCGTTGTGACAAATGTACCACCCTAATGCAAGATGTTCATAATATGGGAAATTGAGGGTAGAGGGGGGAAAAGAGGTACAGGAATTCCCTGTATTTTCTGCTCAATTGTTCTGTAAACATCAAACTACTTAAAATTTTTACAATAAAATTATTTTAAGTTTTAAGGTAATTTTTTTAAAGATTTTATTTATTTGACAGAGAGATTTTATTTATTTATTTGACATTTTATTTATTTATTGACAGTGAGAGAGGGAACACAAGCAGGGGGAGTGGGAGAGGGAGAAACAGGCTTCCTGCGGAGCAGAGAGCCCGATGTGGGGCTCGACCCCAGGACCCTGGGATCATGACCTGAGCCGAAGGCAGACGCTTAATGACTGAGCCACCCAGGCGCCCCTAAGGTAATTTTTAAAAAAGGAAATAGAAGAACACGCTTCGGACACCTCAGCCATCCAGCATCACTGGGATGCAGTGAAAACAGTAGTTTGGGGGTCGGGGTTATCAAGAAACCCCTTTTCTGGGGCGCCTGGGTGGCTCAGTCGTTAAGCATCTGCCTTCAGCTCAGGTCATGATCTCAGGGTCCTGGGATCGAGCCCCGCATCGGGCTCCCTGCTCCGCGGGAGGCCTGCTTCTCCCTCTCCCACTCCCCCTGCTTGTGTTCCCTCTCTCGCTGTGTCTCTCTCTGTCAAATAAATAAATAAAATCTTTAAAAAAAAAAAAAAAGAAACCCCTTTTCTGTTTCTGAACTGTTCCCAGGGAGGGCAGCTCTGACCTTGAACTCCACACCCCTTCACGCCCAGTGCTGACCCAGAGGTGAACCCCATTGACTCCAAGATCCCCACCCCACTCCTGGCTGCCCGACAGCCCCTTTAACTTAAGGTTTAATGTACCATCTGCAGTTCTGGGTCTTGAAGTCACCTCCTGATCATTCGTTTAACAAATGCTAATTGAGGGGCACCTGGGTGGCTCAGTAGGTTAAGCATCCGACCTTTGAATTTCGGCTCAGGTCGTGGGATGGAGCCCCATGTCGGGCTCAGCGCTGTGCATGGAGCCGGCTTAAGATTCTCTCTCTCCCTCTCCCTCTGCCCCTCCCTCCTGCTCGTGCTCTCTCTCTCTAAAAAAAAAAAAAAATTAATTGCGCGTTTACTAGGTGCCAAGCTAAGTGTATCCATCCCTTGTTGCTACTGTAACAAATTACCACAACCTTGGTAGCTTAAAACAACACATTTATTATCTCACAGTTCTGGAGGTCATAAATCCAAAACCATCTGGCTAAAGCAAAAATCAAGGTGTCTGCCGCACCGGGGTGGCTCAGTCTGTTAAGTGTCTGCCTTCAGCTCAGGTCATGATCCCAGGGTCCTGGGATCGAGCCCCGCATCGGGCTCCCTGGGAGCCTACTTCTCCCTCTCCCTCTGCTGTTCTCCCTGCTTGTGCTCTCTCTCTCTCTCTCTCATCCTGTCAAATAAATAAAATCTTTAAAAAAAAAAAAAAAATCAAGGTGTCTGAAAGTTCTTCTTCCTTCTGGAGGTTCTAGAAGAAAACCCGTTTCTTTGCCTTTCCCGGCTTCTAGAGGCCTCCTTTCGTGCCTTGGCTCATTGGTCACTCGTCCACCTTCAAAGCTGGCAATGTCAGGCCAAGTCCTTCTCACGCCACCATGTCTCTGGTTTTCTCTCTGCTGCCTCCCTCCTTCACATTTAAGGATGCTCCAGATTAACACTGGGATCCCACAGATAATCCAGGCTCATCTCCCCACCTCCGGGTCAGCTGATTAACAACCTTGATGCCCCTTGCCAGGCAGCCTCACAGATTCCTAGGTTCTAGGGATTAGGAAGTAAACATTTTTGCAGGTGCCATTGTTCCGCTTACCACACTGCAGCTGTGGCCTTAAGTAAAACAAACAAGATCTCTGCCCTTGTTTGTAGAGGTGACAGTCTAGTGGCAGAAAACAAGCAATAAACATGCTGGGGGGTGGCTGGGTGCAATAATAAAGATAATGGCAGATAGCAGGGAGTGCTGTGAACAAAATAAAACAGCAGGATCTGATAAGAGTAAAAACACTGTGCGCTGGGGAGTCGACGAAGAGCCCTGCGGCATACCACTCCAGACCACCTTGCAGTGTGACCTCGCACTGAGAAGTCAAACGTGGTGTCCTCTTGGAGGCTGCTTGCTTCTACATGAATGCCACCACCCCTAGTTTGGAGAAAGAAAACATCAACTCTCCTAAAAGCACATCATCTTTGATAAGAGTAGTTCTGCCACCATCTCTAATTACAAAGGAGGTCAAGAAGGATCCCGAAACAATAAGCCGCTCAGTCCAGGCAGAGGGGGGGTGTAAATAGTAAGGAACAGGTCCACAGGCCTCCAAGGTGGGGGTCGAGAGGAAACGCATGGGCTCTAGGTGCCAGATTCAAAGGGGAGACTGGGAAATGAGGCTGCAGGGAGGCAGGGGGACCCCCACATAGATGAGGGGATGGAGGAGTGATCTCAGCCTGCTAAGTCAGAGAGGGAGGATTGGACCAAGTCCTGAGTGTGAATGGAAGCCAGCCAGGGGAGCGCTTGAGACAGGAACGGAGTGCGATTCTGCCACACTCAGCCTGATCCCGCATCATCTTTCCCATCTTGGCCAGTGGAGGCTCCTCCTTTCCCATTGCATTGGCCGAAATTATCACTGGAGTCACCTTGTCACTCCCGCAATCCTTCAGAAGATGCTATTGGTTCTTCCGGCAACATCCATCCAGAAACTGAACGCTTCTCAGCAACTCCTCCGTCCCCAACCTAGTTCACTCCATCACCGCTCACCCGGACTAGCACTGGCACTACCCTACCCCACGCCGGGTACCCAGCACCCCCGTCTTGAACCCCACAGGTTGTCCTCCCTGAAGAAACCACCAGAGGGCGCCTGTGAGCACCCAAGTCAGGTCCTGCCCTTCTCTGCTCACAGCCTTCCGGGGCTCCCACCTTGGGGGGCAGGAGTTCTGAGTCCTCTCTCAGCCCACAAGATCCTGCAGGACCTGCCCTTGTCCCCTGCCTGCCCTCCCCTCCTCCCTGTCTCTCCCTCACTCACTTTGCTCCAGCCACACAACCTCCTGCCTGTTCCTGGAACACACCAGACCCAGGGCTGCCCCAGGACCTTTGCACAGGGCTGTGCCTTCTGCCTAGAACACTCTTCCCACAGATACCCACAAGGCTCCCTCCCTCCCTTCTGATCTCTGCCCTAATGTTAACCTCAGCAAGGACTTCTCTGACCACCCTATTTGAAAATCTGCATCACACCCTCACCCCCAGTGATTTTTGTCACCCTCTCTCTACCTCTCTTGTAGTTATTGCCATCTGAGTATGCTATCGGTTGTGTATTTTTATCATTTGTTGCCTGGCTCCCTCCTCTCAACCATAAGCTACAGGAAGGTAGGTGTCCCCGTACTGAGCACCACTAATCCCAGAGCGCAGTAGGTGAGTGAGAAGTATTCGTGCACGGGGGGAATGGATGATTTCTGTTCTGAGCTCACATTGGCTATGGGTGGAGAATGCACTGTGGGGCAAGAGTGGAATCTCGGGTAGAATGGTGTAGCCACTGTGGAAAATGGTTTGGCAGCTCCTCAGAAAGTGAAACCTGGCGGTAACATGTAATGCAGCGATCCCACTTCTGGGCAAATACTCAAAAGCATTGAAACCAGGGCCTCAAGGAGATCTCCGCACACCCACCACGTTCAGAGGGGCATCAAATGCCTTTCAATAGATGAATGGATAAACCAAATGTGGCCCATCCATACAATGGAATATTAATCAGCCTTAAAAAGGAAGGACATTCTGACACCTGCTACAATAGGGTGAACCTGCAGGGCCCTGTGCTCCATGAAGCAAGCCAGACACAGAAGGACAGACACTGTAGAGGAGTCCTGTCCACAGAGACAGAGAGTAGACCGCAGGAGCGAAGGGCGGGGGGGGGGGGGGGAGGGGGAGTTCGTGTTTCACGGGGACAGAGGTTCAGTTTGGGGAGATGGAAAGTTCTGGAGATGGATGGTGGGGACGGTTGCACAACCATGTGAACGAGCTTAATGCCACAGAACTATACAGCTAAAATGGTTTAAATGGTAAATGTTGTGTTACGCATATTTTACTACAATAGGAAGAGAGAAATAAATTTAAGTAACTCAAGTGAAGAAAAAAGTACTAAGTAATAAGAGTATGGTGGCAGCCGAGGAGGTAAGACTCCCTAACAAACACGCCCATAGAGTTGATAATGCTGAGGTGCTGTTCACAGTGCATGCTGTGATGATCCTGTTGTTCCTATCTTACAGACAGGAAAACTGAGGCACGGCGGTGAAGTTCACATGGCGGCAAGTGAGCAAGTGCAAAGGCTAGATTCTAGCATCTTTAACCATGCCCTGGTCCGCCTTCCTATTCTCTTCTCATGCTGTACACTCATTCTAAGATTATTGGAGGCTTCCTACGTGCTATGCATTGAGCCAAATCCCTTGCATGCATTAACATATATAATCCTGCCAATATTCCTATGTGGCAGATAATATTATTATCCCCATCCTGCAGATGAGTAAATTGAGGTTATGCCCTCCTCCACAGGGGCTCTGACCTCATCCCTCCCCAGCTGGAAACCTCTGTGGCTCTCCATCCCCCTCAGGCGAAAATCTAAGGTTACCTTAGCACGACCTTCAAGGCTCCTAGCAAGCTCAGAATCTTATTTTCACCTCTCCCCCCAGCACACGCCTCCTTTGCTCTGGCCATTCCTGACTCTCTGCAGAGGTGAACAGAACAAACGTTTTCCAGCCTCAGAGCCTTTGCAGGTGCTCTTTCTCCTGCCTACAAAGTTCTCCCTTTCAGCCCAACTAACTCTTCTTTGCCTGTTAATGCTAACCTCTGGGGAGATCCCCCCCCTCCGCACTGACCATCCCCCCGCTCACAGCTCGGTTAGGCGAGCTGTGTATCTCCGTTCCTGCAATGCCTGGTGCTCACCTCGGTCCCAGGTAACATTGTCGCAGCTCCTTCATTAGCATATCCACTGAGCTTGAAAGCTGAGAGCAGAGGCATGTATCAGTTCTGACTCTATCAGCTACGAGTGTTAGAAACCCCAACTAGAAGTGGCTTAAATCTTAAGAAACAAGTACTCTATGATCTCACTTATGTGGAATCTAAAAAAGCTGAAATCAGAAAAACAGAGTAGAATGGTGATTACCAGGGGCTGGGCGGAGGAGTTGGGGAGATGATGTTTTCAGGGTACAAATTTGCAACTAGCAGATAAGTAAGTTCTGGAGATCTAATCCATGACATGGTGATGATAGTCAACAATACGTGTCACAAACTTCAAGGCTGCTAAGAGATTCGATCTTAATTGTTCTCACCACAAAAAGGAAATTATAATTATGTAACATGATGCTACCTGTGGTAATCATATTGCATTACATAAATGTATCAAATCAACATGTTGTACACCTTAAATTTACACAATTATAGTTCATCAAAAAGAAAAACCTTAAGGGGACATATTATGTCTTGGAAGGAGGAGTTTTGATGTTGGGTGGCTCCCGGGCTCCTAAATTCAGCCGAGTCAGAAGTCAGATTCTTTCCATGTTTCTGCCCATCCATCTGCAGCATGTTGAGTGAATGAAGATGTTGCATTCAGTTTGGAGATACACTGAGTTAGGGGGGAATACCCAGGAGGAATATCCAGGAGGCGGCTAGATTTCAGAGCCCAGGGTGAGACAGGAGACAGAGGATCAGACCCTGGGAGGGTGTGTGGAGTGAGAAACTGGCTTTGCCCAACATTTATGAAGCACCTACTGCATACCAGCACTAGATGGGCTCTGGGGATTCGGTGATTCCGTGGGGTGGGTTCTCTCAGAAGCAGACCCAAGCCAAGAATTTGGATGCAAGGATTTATTAAAGAGGAGCCCGCATCCTGTGGGGAGCTCTGGCGTGTGAATTACATCTCAGAGTTTGTTCTGCTTCCACGGGAGGGAGGGAGCTTTGTACTTCTGCACCAGTCAGTCAAGAAGGTAAGGAGACGGGGAGCCTTCCAGGAACTTCTGGGTCACTTCTGGGAGAGCCACTCCAGAGCCGAGGACAGCACTGAAGGCCACAGGTGTGAGTTCTCAGTAGAAAAGCATGAAGGGGGGACGAGCCCACAGAGCTGGGAGAGAGACCTGGGTGGGCACCAGCAAGTTCATGTCCAAGTCCACTGTGCCGCTTATCAGAGTATGATCTCAGACAAGTCCCTTCACTTCTCTGGACCCCATTATGCAATAACCTCATCTTTAAAATGGCACCTACCTTGTACATTCATTCTGCAAATATTATTGAGCGCCTACCATGTGCCAAGACTAGGGACCCAGAGGTGAACAGAGCAGTTAAAACTTCCTTTTCCCATGCAGCAGGGGAAGGAAACACACAATAAACAAAATGAGTAACTGACCTATACAAAATCCATCAGGCTAGGAGGTATGCCATGGAGAAAAATAAAACAGGGATATAGATGCTGCCAGCCAGTGGTTTAGAGAGTGAAACTTTAAATAGGAAGATCCAGAGGGCCTCTCTGATGTGGCAATATCTGAGCAGAGATCGGAAAGGAGTGAAGAAGGGCATTTGAGGAAGAAGGAACAACCAGTGCAAAGGTCCTGAGGCAGGATGGTGCTGGCTTGTTGGAGGAATAGCAGGAGGCTGGTGTAGCTGAAGCAGAGTGAGAGGCGGTGAGTTCAGACGGGTAAGAAGTGATACTCACACACCACAAGGTCTCATAGCCCATCGTAAGAACTTCAGATCTGACTCCTAGGTCTGTGGATTATTTAATTTGGATTAAATGAGATAAGGCAGTCGCTGCACTTAATACAGAGCCTGGCATATAGCAAATGTTCAGGAAACACCAGCCAAGGATTATTTCTCGAGACCATCAACAGAAGAGAGTATGGAACCTTCTGTAAATTGCATTGAAAAAATGGAACATCATAAACAGCCCTAGTAACAAAATAATTATCTCCCACCACCACCATCTGCCTATGGACAGCCACAAAACCCCTAGAACTCAGCCCCCAGCCTTACGGTTCTCCGATGTGGCCTGACCTCTGGTCCAAGGAATGGGCCTGTCTGAGACCTCAGTGCACGTTCCCAGCCCAGGAGAACCCAAAGGGCAGTTTTGAAGTCACATCTGCTGTCCACCATCAGGCACGTCCAAAACAAGCAGTAGCTGATAAACCGACTCTATTCTGAGTAGGTTCCCACGCCCCACCTGCCCTGCCCTAAACGGAAAGACACTTCTCTCTCCTTGGCTGAGAAATGCGAAGGTGCTCAATAGCACAGGAGAAAAAAGGAATAAATTGATTCCAAGTGAGGAATTCAGCCAGTTAGGACAGTCAGTTATGATAAACCCCAATGTTTTAGTCTGTCTTGCTCCCTTATGTAGCTATCTCTTGACCTCAGTTTCCACATCTGTAAAATGGGCACTGTGGGTTGATGAATGATGATTCAGAGAGAGCCCCTTCCATCTTGTGCCTCTGCCGTCCCTGGGATCTCTGCACACGTTTGTTGCAGCATTCTTTGAAGAGGGAGAGGGAAATAACCCAACTGTCCATCTGCAGGGGACTAAGTAAATACATACTAAAGAACATTCATGTTGTAGAACAAGGGTTGGTTTTTGTAAATAAAGTTTTATTGGCACAAAGCCACATCCATTTGTTTCTATATCACCTATGACTACTTTTGCGCTATGACAGCAGAGGTGAGTGATGGCCACGGAGACCATCCGGATCTAGGAAGCCTAAATATTTACTCTCTGGCCCTTTAAGAAAGTTTGCCAAGTCCTGCTACAGGATATTATACCACCCTTAAAAGTAGCATGCCTAGTCTTGTTTTTCCAAATAATGACATGGGAGGATGAACATGATCTATGATTACAGCAAAAAAAAAAAAAAAAAAAAAGGTGCAGAAAATTGTGCATAGTACAATTCCATGTTGGCAAAATATATGGGTATAATTTATTTATTTGAGTATAGACAGAGAACCTAAGAAAATACATACACAGGTGTGTATGTGGGTTTATAGCATTCTGGGAGGATATACAAATGGTAATTATCATGGTTAGAATCACCTTGAGGGACTTCCACATTCTCTATTTTGGTGTTGTTGGTTTTCGTTTTGTTTATTTTTTTTACAATATGTACTCCTTTTTTTCAATTAAGCAATTAAAAACTGTTTAATTGTGAAAAAAATTTAATTGTGGCAAAATACATGTAACAAAAATTGACCATTTTATTTATTTATTTTTTATTTTATTTACTTATTTGACAGAGAGAGAGACAGCAAGAGGGGGAACACAAGCAGGGGAAGTGCGAGAGGGAGAAGCAGGCTTCCTGCTGAGCGGGGAAGCCCGATGCGGGGCTTGATCCCAGGACCCTGGGATCATGACCTGAGCCAAAGGCAGATGCTTAAGAACTGAGCCACCCAGGCACCCCTATTTTTTTTAAAGATTTTATTTATTCATTTGAGACACAGAGATACAGAGAGAGAGCATGAGCAGTGGGAGAGGCAGAGGGAGAGGGAGAAGCAGGCTTCCCGCTGAGCCGGGAGCCCAATGCGGGGCTCGATCCCAGGACCCCGGGATCATGACCTGAGCCAAAGGCAGACGCTTAACCATCTGAGCCACCCAGGCACCCCCAAAATTGACCATTTTAACCATTGTTAAATGTACAGCTCAGTGGTGTGACGTACCCTCACATTATTGTGCAACCATCCCCACCCTCTGTCTCCAGAACTTGTTCATCTTGCAAAACTGAAACTCTGTCCCCACGAAACACTGAGTCCCCATCTCCTTCCCCAGCCCCCGACTCCCACCATCTACTTCCTGTCTCTATGAATTTGATGACTCTCGGGACCTCATATAAGTGGAATCCTACAGTATCTGTCCTTTAGTGACTGACTTGTTTCACGGGAATAAGGTCTTCAAGTTTCATCCATGTTGTAGCAGGTGTCAGAACATCCTTCCATTTTTGCTAGATAATATTCCGTTGTACGGATGCAGCACGTTTGGTTTATCCATTTGTCCATCCATACACATTTGGGTTGCTTCCACCTTTCGGCTATTGTGAATAATGCTGCTGTGAACATGGGTGTGCAAATATCTCTTAAGCCCCTGCCTTCAATTTCTTTGGGTATGTACCCATAAGTGGAATTGCTAGATCACACTGGCAATTCTATTTTTAATTTTCTGTGGGGCCGCCATACTGTTTGCCATAGAGTCTGCAGTATTTTACATTCCTATGAGCAATACACAGCTTTTAAAAAGAAACCCAGGGACGCCTGGATGGCTCAGTCGGTTAAACACCGGCCTTCAGCTCAGGTCATGATCCCAGGGTCCTGGGATCCAGTCCCGTATTGGGCTCCTTGCTCAAGTGGAGAACCTGCTTCTCCCTCTCCCGCTCCCCCTGCTTGTGTTCCCTCTCTCGCTGTCTCTCTCTCTGTCAAATAAATAAATGAAATCTTTCTAAAAAATTAAATAAGTAAATAAAAGCAAGGACATTACCAAGTGCTGTCAAGGAGGTGAAGGAACTGGAATGCCATATACTGCTGATGGGATGGGGTGGGTAAAATGATACACACGCTTTGGACCAGTTTGGTGGCTTCCACTCCTGAGTCTTTACCCAGAAGAGGCGAAAGCATACATCCACATGCGGATTTGTACGTGAACTATCCTGGCTCTATCTGTAATTGCCAGGAAGCCAAAGCAAACCTAATGTCCATTCTCGGGAGAGTGAATAACGAAATTATGGTATCTGTCTGCTGGATGTGATTCAGGAATGAAACAGAGATCAAACTATGGACATGCAGAAGCATGTGGACAAATCTCAAAATCATTATGCTGAGTGAGATCACATGCTCACACCAAAACAAAAACAAAACCGCATATGGTTTGTTTCCATTTACATGAAGTACTAGAAAGTGCACACCGGTCTCCATGGCAGAAAATACATCAGGGTTTTTATTGGTGATTTGGGGGTGGGGGTGAGACAGAATGGAACGATGATGAAGAGACAGTAAGAAATGTAGGGGGTTGACCAAACATTCATGATCTTAATTGTGATGATGGTTTTACACGTGTACAAATAGATCAGAACTCATCCGATTTGTTACTTTAAATATGTGCAACTTACTGTGTCAGTTTGGGGTTCTAGGTACTTTTGCCATAAACATCTTTGCCGTAGACATTTTCACCACAAACACTTTGGCCACGTAACTCATGGGCCACAAGCCAATTTTACCATACAAGATTTAAAAAAATAATAATAACTGGTTGACAGTTTGGTTTGGCAGTTTGGCTTCATCAAAATGGTTAACAGTTTGGTTTCTCCCATTTTCATATTGTATAAATCTTAGCCCTCACAATGGTCTATACAGTGTCTCAGAATTTTGAGCCCATGTGTCCCATAGAACTTTGGAACATCTATCAATGGATATGTGACAATATGTCAAAAACAAACAGGGCAGAAAGCTTTCACGACGCAATACAAAGCTGAGTTACAAATATGCAGCCTAGGGGCACCTGGGTGGCTCGGTTGGTTAAGCGTCTGCCTTCGGCTCAGGTAGTGATCTCGGGGTCCTGGAATTGAGTCCCCCATCAGGCTCCCTGCTCAGGGGTGTCTGCTTCTCCCTCTCTCTCTGCTCCCCTGCTTGTGCTCTCTCTCTCACTCACTCTCTTGCTCTCTGTCAAATAAATAAATAAAATCTTTAAAAAAAAAATACGCAGCCTACTATTTGGAAATAGATACTTGGGGAGGGGCGGGGAGAAGAGGGAAGGAATCTTTAGCAGCTTGCCCCGTGCAGGGTTGGATCTCACAACCCTGAGCTCACGACCTGAGCTGAAATCAAGAATTGGACGCTTAACAGACTGAGCCATCCAGGCGCCCCTCTTTTTTTTTCAATAATCAATACACCCAATGTGGGGCTTAAACTCCAGATCCCAAGATCAAGGGTCAAATGCTCTACCACCAGAGCCAGCCAGGTGCCCCCGGATACCTTTCTCAATGAAGGAAGAAATTTTAGTGAAAAAAGAGAAAGTGGGTTACCAAATGAGGAGAAGAATCAACAAACAAATACATGTACAATACTGTGAAAGGAAGACTTCAAAGACAAGTCCTTAGGTACCACCCACAAAATAAAAATCAGTTATTTGCACAGCATTGCTATGAATCTACACTATACATGTGGAATGTATTCAAATATTTCATATTTCGCAATAAAGTCTTTTTAATTTTGTTCTTCATTTTTCATGTTTCATTATGTCCTTTTTTAAGGTCCCTCTTTTATTTTTTGTGATTTTAACTTTTACAGCAAAACTGCCTTAAGGTCGATTAGGTAAGTGGCAAAAATCTTTGCAGCAAAGATGCTTACAACGAAAATACCGGACCTTGTCCCTTACGCCTCAACAGAGCCACTGAAAAGAAAAGCAATGTGGTCCCTTTTAGTCCAAAGCAGTCCTACTACACACGGAGCTGCCTGGTAGGCTCCCGACTCTGCAGACCCTTCACCCCACACCTGTACTGCCCTGCACCTCCTCCCTGACCTCCCAGCTTCCACTCCTGCCCCCTAGAGTCCATTCGCAGCACTGCAGCCCTGGGGCTTTTCTTTATCTTCGATACAATACAGTCCGCGTGGTGCCCAGGGCTCAAGCGGACTGGCAAAGCCCCTCATGGCTGCCCCTGCTGACCTCCCACCACACTCTCTCTGGCTCCCTATATTGCAGCCAAATGAAATCTTCCAGGACCACCCACCAGAAAGGCTCTGTTCGTTACTGTGTCCCCCAGTGCCTGGAACAAGGCTTGGCACGTTCCAGGCATCCTGGGGAATCCTTTCCTCAATAACCTTCTTTGGGCTGGGTCCTGGAATTGACACTAGAAAACAGTGGTCTCTGTAAGCCCTCATGGAGCTTACAGTTGCATCAAATAATCCCACAAATGTATTAATATATTATAAACATATTAGATTATATAGTTTATAAACATAATAGATAAATATATTATTACAAATACCATTCATTTGCTCATTCAACTGCACCTTGCCAGTAATCATTTCTAGCATGCAGTGGGTCTTTCACTGCTCTGTGGCTGGCTTCTCAACTGGAAAGAACTTCTCCATCTAGAAAACTTCTCTCCATCCGTCAAAACACAGCTTCAAGTTTACTTCCCCTGACTCTCCTCCCTCCTATACTTCATAAAAGGAACCCCTCTCTCTACTGAGCTACTGTAGAAATACATAAACTGGAACATTCAACTCAAGAAGTCAGTAAGAGAGTAACAAAAGTCAAGAAAGGAATTTGTAATGAGTTTCAAAGATCTTTCATCAATTAGAACACACACACACACACACACACACACACACACACAAAAGGAATTTGGAAACTGAATAGCCACACCTTTAGCCAGTTTATCCAAGAAACAGAAAGAAAACAAATGCTATTCTCTAAAACTAAATAAACAGAGGCTTTTTTTAATATAAAAGAATATGACATACAGCACTATGCTGAAAATTTTGAAAATCTCAGTGGAATTGAGCTTTCTACAAATGTATACATTACCAATATTAACTCAAGAAGAAGTAGAACACCGGGGCGCCTGGCTGGCTCAATGGGAAGTGCATGCAGCTCTCGATCTCAGGGTTGTGAATTCGAGCCCCACTTTGGGTATAGAGATTATTTAAAAATAAAACCTTAAAAAAAAAGAAAGAAAAAAGGAGTAGAACACCTGAAGGAATCAATAAATACTGATGAAAAAACTAAAGATATTATCAAAAATAACATCTCCAAAAAGATCAATCCCAAAAAGTTATGCCATTTTTCCACCTTCAAAAGTTCAAGAAATAGGTAAAGATTTCCAAAAGAGATGGAAAACTTCCTAGGCATTCTATAAACAGCCCAACCCTGATACAAAACGTGACAAGCTAGAAAAAAAAATTTGAAGACCAAGCTCACCAAATATATATATATATATATATATATATATAGAGAGAGAGAGAGAGAGAGAGAGAGAGAGAGCAAAAATACTACATAAAAACCCAAGTTCACACACTCATCCATCCAGAGCAAAAAAACTCTGACCTTTTGGGTAAGTTTGGCACCAAAACTAAGTTGGTAGCCAACTTGACCCAAAGTTCCGGGAGCCTCTTGATAGTATTTATGACACAGAATGTGTGATGCATTTTTGCTGCTCAAATATTGATGTGCTTGATTGCAAGGTCCTCCTGCACACCCCGCTAGGGTATGTTCAGTGACCACACAGTATATGCCATCTATCATATGTGTGTGTGTGTTAAATTAATAATTTGCCATGACCTTAGAGGTTAGTCCTGGGAATGCAAGCACACATCAATGTTGGCCCGAACAGAGTGCGTCTCCTCCTAACTCTTCACCCGGCGATATCGCAGTGGTCGCTTGAAATTATCCACAACAGGAGTATTTACACCACAGAAACTGGCAAATGATTCTTTTTCCCCATTTGCCAGCACTCTACCAAGCACTGAAGTCTTTTAAATGAAATGAACTATCAGCCAGTGAAAGAAAACATAGGCATGCTCATCTCCAAAGAAGTCAGAAAGTTGTTTTGATAAACTCTTGATCCAGCCCTGATGGTAAAAATGTAGCAAGTTAGTAAAGGCAAGGAGGTTTTTATGGTGGGCATAGCACACGGACACACAGGCTCAGAAGTTTTATTACCTGCGTTCAAATCCCGATTCCTCCATTGACTGATTTTCCTTGAATTCTCTGACCCTAAGCTCCTTTCTATGTAATTGAGAATAACAATAGCACCTTACCTCTGAGGGCTGTTTTTAGGAATTATATTTATATTTGGTTCTGAGGGATCGAAACAATCCCTGTAAAATGCTTAGAAAAGAACCCAGCAAATATTAAGAACCTAGTAAATGGTAACGTTTGCTATTCATTGTCAAATATGAAAAAAAAAAAAAACCCTTCCTAATGAGAAATTGTTTTATCTCAATGACTCCACCACATTTAACAGGGAAACGCGAACTTTGTTACAATTAAAGGAAAAGAATATGTTGCCATTATTAGAATGTCTGTTGTCATTGTTAGTTAGTATTCGGATGTCCTAACCATCAGTATAACAAGAAAAAATAAGAAAAAAATAGCATTAAGAGAAAAGGAAATCAAATAATATTTCTCTACAGGAAGTAACCTTATTTACCCTAGAAAATCTAGCCAAAAAACTATTACAGTTAATAAAAATTCAGGAAGGCAACAGGATACAAAATAAATACATAAATATGAATAGACCAGTAATTACCAGGAAACATAATGGGGAAATGACTCATTTTATATTATTCACCCAAAATATGTACAACCCATGAATATATTTCGTAACAACAGTATAGGGGTTCATATGAACAAAATCATTAAATTTTTAAGGGATATAAAAAAGCTAAACAAATAAATATTCCTGGATGGGAAGAATATTATGAAGATGTCACTATGGGACAGATAACCAAAAAAAAAAAAAAAAAAAAAAAAGATTTATAGAAAAGAACAGAAAATCCTTAAACAAACCCAAATACAGATAATTATTTGGTATTTATAAATGAGGAACTTCAAATCAGAATGCAAACGGCTACTCATTCAATAAACAGACTTGGGACAACTCAGTCATCACCTGAAAAGAACAAAATTAAGTCTGACATGCCTGCCCATCAACCCTCACAACCAAATAAATTCCAGATGGACAAAAATGTGAAACCTAAAAACACTGCAGTAACCGGCCACTAGAAGAAAATACAAGATGGATATTTACGAAGGTATAAATAATAACGGAAAAGACTGAAATATTTGACTAGATAAAAAAATTTAAACTGCTAGGAGCTAAAAACCACTTTTTTTTTTTAAAGATTTTATTTATTTATTTGACAGAGAGAGAGACAGCGAGAGCAGGAACACAAGCAGGGGGAATGGGAGAGGGAGAAGCAGGCTTCCTGCCGAGCAGGGAGCCCGATGTGGGACTTGATCCCAGGACCCTGGGATCATGACCTGAGCCAAAGGCAGACGCTTAACGACTGAGCCACCCAGGCGCCCTAAAAAACACTTCTAAGAAGTTAAAAGGGGGGGTGCCCAAGTGGCTCAGTCAGTTAAGCGTCCAATTCTTGATCTCAGCTCAGGTCTTGATCTCGGAGTCGTGAGCTCAAGCCCCACGTTGGGCGTAGAGATGACCTAAGTAAATATAGCTTTTTTTTAAAAAAAAAAAGTTTTTTAAGTTAAAAGAGAAAAGAACGTTTGAAACGCCTTTGCTGGGTTGCTTGGGTGGCTCAGTTGATTAGGCATCTGACTTCTCCCAGGGTCCTGGGATGGAGTCCCATATCGGGCTCCCTGCTCAGCGGGAAATCTGCTTCTCTCTCTGCCCCGCCCCACCCCTGCTCATGCTTGCCCGCTCTCTCTCTCTCTCTCTCTCAAATAAAATAAATAAAATCTTTAAAAAAAAAAAAAGGAAGTTTATAAAATAAAATGAGCTGCGTTCTTTGCCTATCAGCTTGGTAAAACATAACATCCTGTGCCGGTGAGGACGTGGGGAAGCAGAAACAATGAATAAACTCAAAAGAGCTTCCAGAAGGTAATAAAGAAACTAGTGCCCAGTGATCAGATGGTGAGCGATGGGTGGGGGGTCTCCACTCCAGAGAGCAGATAACATTTGACCCAAGGCCTGGAGCATGAGAAGGGCCCAGCTGTGAAGGTCTGGGAGCGAAGAGAACGTCGGGCAGAAGGAGCTGCAAGTGCAAAGACCCTGAGGTCGGGGAGATCTGTCGGAAGAACAGAAAGGCAGCCCGTGTGACTGGAGGGTGGTGAGCAGTGGGAGAGGGGTCCAGTTTGTTGGGTTGCATGGATAGCATCTCAGCCTTGGGCCTGGCACACAGCTGAGGCTCAATAAATGTCACAACTGTTACAAAGGATCCACAAGTGCCAGCCGTGGGAACCTCTGCAGGGTGTAGCTCAGGAAGGCCCTGACCCGTCATCTTCCTCAGGTCCTCGGGAGCCGCCTGCTGGGAACCGGGCTGGAGATTCAGCACCGTCTTCCAGTCTCCCAAGAAACCTCTGGCAGACATCAGTGACTCCTTTTTTATTCAATAGCCATGCTCCGAGCAGAGCTCTTAAGAAGCCAGAGCCATTGACCTTGTAATGGATGATGGTGCCCACCAAGGACAGCAAATCCTGAATCGTGGCATTTGAACTGGGCTCCCTCTTCCGGTGGGAAGCCCCATGAGCCCCACGTCCCCTGGTCTTGAGCCTGGAAAGCGATACTCTGCTTGATCAGATCCGGCCTGGAATCCGGGCTGGCCACGTGACTTTCTGCCTCGGTTTGACTGATGGAACGTGGTTGGACTTGGACCCTCTAACATTCCACTAGCAATAGTGGAGCGTTCCAATGGCTCCATAATTTTGCTACCATTTGCTGTTGTTGGAATTTCCCATGTTGGCCACTCTGGTGGGTGTGTGGTGGTATCTCGCGGTGGTCCTAATTTGCATTTTCCTGAAGAACGATGATGCTGAGCATCTCTTCATGGGCTCCTGGCTATTCATTTGTCCTTACGTTCTGAAGCATCTGTCAAGTTTTTGTACCTGAGACACCTTTTATGTCTCTAAACTCGGCTCACGCTTCGGGATCCTGTCTGCCTCCCATGATGCTCAAAATGCTTTACGAGAGTTTCTCAGCCTCGGCACTTATCGACATTTGGGGCTGTATCATTCTCTGCCGTGGGGGAGGGGGGCATCCTGTGTTTTGTAGGATGTTTAGCAGCATCTCTGGCTTCCATCCACCCACTAAAATACAGAAGCACATCCCCCTGGCTGGTGCATCAACCAGAAATATCTTCAGACACTGATACATGTACCCTGGAGGGGGAAATTGCCCCTCATTTGAGAACCACAGGCTTAGAGTCACCCAGGCTTAGGTTACATCCCGCCCCTCTGGGTCTCTCTAGCTCTGGAACGGGGACCGATTGATATGGCCCCTCAGAGTGTGCTGAGCATTCGGTGCCATAACCTTCCGGATGCATGTGACTGGAGGGTGGTGAGCAGTGGGAGAGGGGTCCAATTTGTTGGGTTGCATGGTACGTGCATGATACACACCAGCTGTCCGATAGGTCACATTTATCATCCAGTTCTGTGTCTGAACTTGGCAGTGGAGTCGCGGAGCTGGATCCAGCCGGCAGAACCAGCCCCCAAACGTCCCAGCATGCGAGGTCCCAGCTCCCATCCCTGGGAGCCAGGGGGCCCCTCCAAGAAAACTGTTCCCACTCCAGAAAGCTCTGGAGTCCTCCCTGGGAACGGCCCAGAGGCCCGGAAGCTGCCAGGAGGAATTTCCTCCACTTCATCCTGGTTCTTTGAAGGCTCGTTTGGCTTGGGGGGAGGCCAGAGGGGCTGGGGTCAAGGCTAGGAGGACAAAGGGAGTCTCAGTGGGCCAAGCTCTTCTCTGGGTTTGAAATAAAGCAGTGCTGGGGGGAGGGGGCATGGGTGGGTCAGGAAATCCCTGGGATCAGGGGCCGGGTCTGAAGGCATGTGGGCACACTGCATGGACACTCTCGGACACACCTATGTGGGTACATACACAGGCATGTGGGGGATACACATGTATTCACGTGGGCACATGCACAGACATGCTTAAGCCCATGTTTGCACCTTCGTAGGCACACAGTACATTCAAATACACTCATGCAAATACACACACGGACAAGCTTGGGTGCACGTGGACACCCGTGTGATCCCACATTCACAAATACACTCTGACACACCCATGTGGGCGCACACACAGGCGTGCTCAGCACAAGAAAACACACACGTGACTCGCACAGAGATGTGTTCAGACCCACACACAGAGCGGCCACACGTCTTCTGGTCCTGGCATCCCCTATTGCTCTCACCTCCATTCCCAGTCCCCAGCTCTGTACACACTTGGATTCGTGTCCACAAATGTCTGTGGAGCACCTCGTATTTGTGTGGGGCTCTGTGCTTGACTCCGGGGATCCGATGGCAGCTAATAACAACCAGCCCGATCTTGCCCTCCAGGCACACACAGACCAGAGGGGACCCAACACCTCAAACCCAGCCACCTGCTGACACAGACCTGACTTGGGGAGAAGAGCCTAGGGGGACCACAGGATTCAAAGATTTCCAGGGGGCGTGGGGCGGGTGCGGGCAAGGGGACTCAAACTCCACTAGGGAGTCAGACGAGGTGGCCTCAGAGTGAGCCTTTCACGGACACAGGCTCGAGCTCAGGAGCACACACATGTTTGCACCCTCCTCCCCCCTTCTCTCCCCATTTCCCCACAAGGTATTTACCCCCCAAGTAGTGAGAAGCCAGGAGGACTCACGAAGGCTGATGCCTCCCAGGGGGCACCTCCAGGCCCCTCCCTGGAACTCTAGCTTCTGACCTTCCCCCCTCCACCTCCCCACCCGCCGCTGCCCCTGCTCCTCCTCTTCTGGGCCTCCACCTTCTCCAACCCTCCCCGGTGCTCAGGCCAAAACCCTCGGAGCGTCCTCACCCACAAGCTTTCTCTTGTCATATTGTCTGTCCGGTCTTCTCCTGTACCCAATCTCAAATCTCTCCACGTGCCCAGGCTGCAAAGTGTAGCCAGGATTCTACCCCCTTCCCTCCTCCCGCTGCCCCACCTGGTCAGCGCCCATCACCTCCCCCCTCCCCTGGGACCGGTGCAGTCCCCTGCCCCTGGTCCCCCTGCTCCCACCCTCAGCCCCACCATCTGTCCTCCCCACAGCGGCCTCCAGAGGGGAATCAGGTCCTCCCCTCCTCTGCCTGCCACCCTCCGGGGCTCCCACCTCCTTCAGAGTAAAAGCCCAAGCCATCCCAAGGCACACAAGATCCTGCAGGACCTGCTCCTGTCCCTTCCCTGCCCTCATCTTCTCCCATTGTCCCCCTCACTCTGCTCCAGTCACAGGGGTCTCCCCTCTGTTCCTCCATCACACCAGGCCAGGGACTACCCCAGGACCTTTGCACTGGCTGTTCCCTTTGTCCAAACTGCTCTTCTCCCTGATATTCCCACATCTCACTCCCTTACCACCTTTGGGTCTTTATTTTTATTCTCTGTCCCTTGCCACTAGAAAAGGCCGCCCCAAACGGGGTTGTCCGTAGGCTTCATTCTCTGCTGGAATCCCAGTTCCAAAGGGCACAGGTCCACAATAGGCGTTCCATAAATACTCCTTAAATGTTGAGTAAATGTTAGACATTATTGCTGCTATTGTCCACCTATTATTTGTCTCTCACCCCCCTATCGTCTCCCTGGAGGCAGGGGCTTTCTCCTTCTTTCAACAGATGTTTATTGAGCGTCTACTGTGTGCCTAGTGGCAAAGGAAATAGACAAAAATCCCCTTTCCCCCCAAACCGGCATTCGAATGGAGGAGGCAGATCAACGTGCGTAAACCAAGAAATGATTTCAGAGAACAGCCAGGAAATACAGACACTAGAGAAAATAAAACAAGGGTCAGATAGCCCCAGGCAGGTGCTGTTTGCGCAGAGGCCGCATTAAGAAGGGGCCAGCTGCCTGGGGGTGGGGGCGGGGCGGGGGGCTTCAAGTCCAGCAGTAATGGGCACACACAGACACGGGCATGTGGGCTCCGGCAGGCAAGACACGCACCCGGGCCACATGCACACGTGTCCAGGTGCCCCAAACATGCATGCCCCAGCCCCCCACCTGGACCTGGGATTCCTTGACCCCTGAGTCCATGAGGGCATGGGAAGAGAGGCCCCCATGGCTGAGACAGCCTGCCCTTCCTCCAGGGTTCCCAGCTGCCCTGACACAGGCTCCCCTGGAGGAAAAGGAAGAGCGTCAGCCCGGGGCAGCCTCTGTCTTGTGGGCCAGCTGCTGGGGTGGGAGAACGTCTTCCCAGCTTTCTTCCTTCCAGGTGACCAGAGGGGCTGCTGGAAAATCCCAGGCACAGGAAACGAAACTGGGCAAATGGTGGGAAGCAGGCAGGGAGGTTACACCCATAGATTAGCGGACACGGAGGCCCTCCATCACAAGGGCTGACCCTGGAGCCTCCCCCAGGGCCTGCCATCTAGGGAACCAGGCTGAGAGCCAGGAGGCATGCTCACTCCCTACCTCCCATGTCTACACAAAGTCAAGCTCATTCTGCATTCTGCAAAGCCACCCACTGCTCTCCCTCCCATGCCTGGGCTAAGCCACCACCCTCTCCCCCAGATGACAGCACGGCCCCCTAACCAGCCTCCCAGCCTCCCAGAGTGCACCCTGTATCCACTCTCGCCCCCACCCCACCCCTGCCCAGGCAGAGGGATCTTCCTGAAACAAAGCGCAGCCCTGGCCACCTCCAGCTGCGTACAGCCTCTCATGGCTCCTCGTTGCCCTTGGAGCAAAGCCTAAAGCTCTTTCGAAACCCATGTCTTGGGACCCAGCACACACCCGCCTCCATCTCTAGCTTCCTTATTATGGCCACCCGCCCCCACCCTGCCCATGTCTTTCCTTGCTGCAGACAGGTGGGATCACTTTCGGTCCCCACGAGAGCCCTGTGCTTGTCACCGGGTCCCCCAGCCTCACCCATCCTTCAGGTGTGTGCTGAGCATCATTTCCTGAAAGCCTTCCTGGACTCCAAATCCAAGTTCACCTGGGCTCCCCCTAGAGCACGGGCCATATCGCTTTGTACTCACCAGGTTGCCTGTCTCCCAGTGGACCTGAGCTCTGCAAGGGCCTCCCACACCTGGCGCAGTGTCTGGTCCCAAACAGATAAGCATATGATGCCTTGTGCAAGCCTGCTGCTCTCCTAGCCTGTTCCATGGTTGAGGGGGGTGGGCGATTGCCAGGCACTTACTAGAAGTCCTTCATGGCTCACACTGAGGGTGGACATAGGTGATCCCCTCTTCTGCTCTCTTAGCCAAGACAAGACTCGTGGGCTGAAAAAGAAAGCTTCTCAGCGGTGCCCAGGGCAGTATTAGAGTATAAAAGTTATAAGCCTGGGTCTCCCTAGCAGGAGCCTTGGATGACCCTGGTGTTGGGTCACTCCCTCTCACTGGTGATGACCCTGATCATTAGAAGGCAGCGTTCGGCACCATGTCTCTCCAGCCTCTGTGTGCCCCACCCAGCAGTGAGCATGACTCCTGCCCCACCCCAGACAAGCCTCCAGAGGGAGCTTTGGCTGGAAGAAGTAGCCACCAGACTGGGGGTCGAGGGTAGTAAGGCACTGGGAAAGGACAACAGTGCCTCAGTGTTTTCCAGGAAGGCTGGAGTCCCAAACTGGGGGAACCGCATGACAAATGCAGTGGTGCCGATAGCCAAACTATGGAAAGAGCCCAGATGTCCATCGACAGATGAATGGATAAAGAAGAGGTGGTATATTTACACAACAGAATATTATTCAGTCCTCAAAAAGAATGAAATCTTGCCATTTGCAATGACCTGGATGGGACTAGAGGGCATTATGCGAAGCAAAATAAGTCAGTCAGAGAAAGACAGATACCATATGATCTCACTCTTATGTGGAATTTAAGAAACAGAACAGATGAATATAGGGGAAGGGAAGGAAAAATAAGGTGAAAATAGAGAAGGAGAAAAACCATAAGAGATGCTGAACTCCAGGAAACACTGAGGGTTGCTGGAGGGGAGGTGGGGGGGGATGGGGTAACTGGGTAACGGGCACCAAGGAGGGCATGTGATGTAATGAGCACTGGGTGTCGTATGCAACTGATGAATCACTACATTCTACCCCAGTAACTAGTAATACAGCATATGTTAACTAAACTGAATTTAAATAAAGAAATTAAAAAAAAAAAAGAATGCAGTGGTGGGAAGGGAACTGCTGGGGAATGGTGTCTCCCGTGGGTGTGGTGATGGTCAGAGGCTGTCCCTGTCACCAGCCACGCGAGTCTGGGTCACTAGCAGAGACAAGCAGAGCTAACAATGCAGATGCGTGGATGGCCCCCAGCCACAGTGGCTGACGCAGCGGCCCAGACGCCGTCCCTCTCAACACGTCCTTAACCAGGCAGGTGTTCTAAAGGTTTCTCCACACTGCAACCCCTGGGGGGCTGTGTGGCACAGAGCTTCACCTCACCAAGGCTCAGCTTCCTCAGCAGCAGAATGGGGCCAATGGAACCCATTTCCCCAGATGGCCGTGACGATTAAAGGAGAGGAATAAGCCATATAGAAAGTTCTCAGAGGGTGGTGACCCCTCCTTTGTGATTCATCACCAGCCCTGGGAGCCACTCCAGGATGCATCTGACAAACAATGTTGCGCTTCTGCGGGCATCTCGTTATGAGAATGTTGGTTTCTTGGGTTATATTAAGATGCGGTTTTCCTGTTCAAGCCTCTGAAATCCCCTGTGGGTTCTCTGGGGGTTCAGCAGCAGGGGAAGAGGTAGGTTCTCAACCAGGAGTGGGCAGGAGAAGGAGGCCCAGCCTCCCTGCCCTTTGCGTTGCTGCCTGAACTTGGGGCTTGGGAGCTACCACAAAGGGTCGTCCCTAAGCAGGGTCACCACCATCAGCAAATAAAAGCGTAAGAGGTCCAGGGGTGCCTGGCTGGCTCAGTCAGTTGAGCATCCACCTTGTGATTTCGGCTCAGGTCATGATCTCAGGGTCCTGGGATCGAGCCCTGAGTTGGGCTCCACACTCAGCGTGGAGTCTGCTTGAGGATTCTCTCTCTCCCTCTCCCTCTGCCCCTCCCCCTGCCCACACCCTCATGCTCTCTCTCCCTCTTGCTCTCAAATAAATAAATAAATCTTAAAAAAAAAAAAAGCATGGGGCGCCTGGGTGGCTCAGTTGGTTAAGCATCTGCCTTTGGCTCAGGTTGTGATCCCAGCGTCCTGGGATCAAACCCCGCATCAGGCTCCCTGCTCAGCGGGAAGCCTGCTTCTCTCTCTCTCCCCCTCCCCCTGCTTGTGTTCCCTCTCTCGCTGTGTCTCTCTCTGTCAAATAAATAAATAAAATCTTTTAAAAAATAAAGTAAAATTAAAAAATAATAAGTAATAAAAATTTAAAATTTTTTAAAAAATCAAAAAGACAAAAGCAAACAACATAAGAGCTCCATTTGCCTGTATTTTATCTGGCAACAACCCTGACCCTCCGGGTACGCCAGGGACAGAATAAACACGATCTCCTGCATGTGTGTAGGTCTATTTTGGTAACGTGGGTAGGTGCTGTTTGGCTTCAAAAATACAAACTGATTCAAGGCATTAATAAACTCCTCTTAGCTTATTGCTTATGCACACACACACTCACGCACATGCACACACAGAGTTGGGCAGTTGAAAGGGGACCAGAAGAATATTCCAGCAGAGCACGTTACAGGTGCAAAGGCCTGAGGCAGCAAGGGGGTGGCGGAAGGAGCTTTGGAAGGTCCGGCGGCTGTGTGCGCTGGGCCAGACCCTGTTCCAAGCCTGTCACCCGCATTGTCTCATCAAAGCCCCTGTCGTGGGAACACTGACACGCTGCGGAGGGCTGAGCTGCAAGTGCACCCAGCTTGCACACTCGGGAGGCACAGTGATGGGCAGAATCAGGAGTTGGACCCAGAACCCCACACTCCTAGCCCTGTCCAACTCCACTGCTCCACTCTCCATGCAGGGATGTTATGCGCCCCATTGGCAACCACCCCAGTTTCCTGATGTTATCAAGGGGCCCTCACACAATGAGATGTCACCATATGCCAACTAGCATGGCTAACATGAGTAAAGGGCCCCACAGAGGGCTCTCAATCATTGCTGGTGGGAATGCATTACTTTTTCGTCCGCAGAGACAGCAGAAGAGATGATTTATGGTCTGTGCGTTACCTTCAGCCACAAGTGAAAATAGAATTCATCCTGAAAGTCACAGGTCCAGGGCAAAGGACCAAAAGGAACTGTTCTGATGTGAGCAAGGTGGGTCTCTCAAAGGGTGGTCGTGGTGATCACACGGCAATGGATGTTCTGGGCCCTTTGAGTCACGGTCTAGAAAGTAGGCGTGCCGTCCAACAATTTGGCCCCACGTCCCCAGCCTCCGGCTCTTCTTATTTCTGCTCCTCTGGCCTCCGAAGGTGCACAAGCTAGCGGTTCACTGGGACCTCTGCCTCATCTTTCTTCTCTTTCACAAAACAGTGCATTTTTAACAGCATTTTGGAAGACAGTTGAAATGATTCTCGTAAAGTCGGAAGTACATTCCCCAGAGGACCCAGCAATGCCACTCCTAGATATTTTCCCAAGAGAAATAAAAACTCGTGTTCACACAGAAACCTCAGTACGAATGTTTATAGTGGTGTTATTCATAATCACCACCAACTACATACCATCTAAAGGACCGTCAGTGGGTGACTGGACAAATAGTGGTATACCTTATAACAGTGATAAAAAGAAACACACAGGGGCGCCTGGATGGCTCAGTTGGTTAAGCGTCTGCCTTCAGCTCAGGTCATGGAGGGATCAAGCCCCACATCGGGCTCCCTGCTCGGTAGGAAGCCTGCTTCTCCCTCTCCCACTCCCCCTGCTTGTGTTCCCTCTCTCGCTGTCTCTCTCTCTCTGCCAAGTAAATAAATAAAATCTTAAAAAAAAAAAAAAAGAAAGAAAGAAAGAAACACACATAGCAACATGGGTGAATCTCAAATGCGTTATGCTGGGTGGACAACGTCAGATTCAAAGGCTAAACATCTGTATGATTCCATCAATATGACATTCTGGAAAAGACAAAACTCTAGGGACAGAGAAGAATTCAGTGATTTCCAGAGGGAAAGAAAGAGGATGCCTACAAAAAGGCAGAAGGAAATTTGGGAGGCGATAGAATCGTTCTATATCTTGATCATGGTGTTGGGTACATGAGAGTATGGATTAGCCAAAACTCACAGAACTGTACTCTCAAGGGATTGAATTTCACTCTATGTTAATCCTACCTCACTTTTTAAACACTGAAAGAAGAGGGAGGCTCATACTCAGAAAATGAGACCCTACTGAGTATTTTTCCTCCTTGGGTCTTTCATGAAATGTGGTGAGAAATGGTAAGCACATCCTAGAGTGTAAGCTCTACTTCGGAAACAAGAGACCAGAGAGTGGGGGCTGCTAAGGCTGTGACCCTGTATGGTTGTACACACTAGAGGAAGGGTTTCTAAATACAGACAGTCCCTGACTTGCGTGGTTCAACTTACAAATTTTCAACTTTGCCATGGTGTGAAAGCGATATGCATTCAGTAGAGACTGTACTTCGGATTTTGAATTTTGATCTTTTCCCAGGCTGGCCATATGTCGTATGATCCCATCATGATGCTGGGCAGTGTCCGTGAGTTGCGGCTCCCCGTCAGCCATGGGATCAGAAATTTAAACCATCAATACACCAACTGTTGAGCAACACTGTAAATGTATACACTGACAACCATTCCGGTTTTCAGGTTCAGTACAGTATTCAATAAATTACATGAGATATTCAGCATCTTATTATAAAATAGATTTGTGTTTGATGATTTTGCCCAGTGTAGGCTAATAAAAGTGTTCTGCGTATGTCTCGAGGAGACTAAGCCACCCTATGCTATTGGATAGGTTAGGTATATTAAATACATCTTAACTTCTGATATTTTCAACTTATGATGGGTTTATCTGGATGTAACCCTGTTGTAAGTCAAGGAATATCTGTGTATGACAATATGCGTCACTGCTCTTTTCTCTGCATCTCTGCCGGCAATAAGTGTTATCATTTTTTAATGTTTTTTATCACATTTTTTACGTGTTTTATGATGGAAATTTTAGTTCAATCTTAGAAAATATTGGAAATCATAGATAAATTAAATATATAGAATTTCACAAATTTTCTGATGTCCCCTATAATTTCATCTACAATAAGATGGTAATCAGACACACAGTCTCACTCTTTTCTCTCGTTGATGACACTCTCTTGGGTGTGAAGGGACAGCCATTGTTACTGAAATTCACACTCTCTGGGCTCCTGAGGGCCATATTTTCATATGTTCTTTGGCTCTTGGTTTCGAGAAACACCCCTTCATGTGATTTCTCAGTTTTCTATTTATGTTGTTAGTCTTTTTCTTATCAACGTATAGAAATCCTTTCTATATGAAGGTACTAACGCTTCACAGACAACTAATTGAGCTTTACTTATTGGTTTTGTTTATAACACCTCCCCCCTACATTTGTGTTAGTTTATATATATTCAGATATTTCTATCTTGTCATTCATGCCTTCTGAGTTTCCTCTCTTAGTTTAAAAAAAAAAAAAAAGATAAACAGGGGCGCCTGGGTGGCTCAGTCGTTAAGCGTCTGCCTTCGGCTCAGGTCATGATCCCAGGGTCCTGAGATCGAGCCCCATGTCGGGCTCCCCGCTCTGCGGGAAGCCTGCTTCTCCCTCTCCCACTCCCCCTGCTTGTGTTCCCTCTCTCGCTGTGTCTCTCTCTGTCAAATAAATAAATAAAATCTTTAAAAAAAAAAAAAAAAGAAAAGAAAAAAGCTTTTCAAACCAAAGTGTAAAAATTGCTGTGTAAATTCCTTCTACAGTTTGTATTACTTTGGGGTGTTTTTTACATTTGCCCTTTAGCCCATCTGAAAATTTTTTTTCCTGCAGCACAGAAAATATTTCACTCAACCACATCTCTATCAAAAGTGAGAGAAGGAAAAAAAAAAAAAAAAAAGTGAGAGAAGGAAAGGTAGACCTAACAGACACAGGTGTCCATCGCTAACTAAAGCACGGCCCCGCCCTTAGGCAGTCCGAGTTGCATTCCCTGCCTGGTTTTGGGGTTTTTTTCTCTCTGTGGTCTTGGGTTGGCCAGAGGAGAAGCCCTGGTGAAGCACTGCCCTCTAGTGGCCCACTTCAGTGTTAGCAGCTACCGTCTGAAGAAAGCCATCTCCTAAAGCTAAAAGCAGGATGGGTCCGTTTCCTCTGGAGTTAAAACTCTCCAGCAGTATATACCCAAAGGGGTTCAAATGAGGGATTCCAACAGGCATTTGCACACGCATGTTCATAGCATCATTATTCACGATGGCCAGAGGTGGAAAACAACCTAACTGTCCATTGACAGATGAATGGATAAACAAAATGTGTCCGTCCACACAATGCAATATAACTCAGCCTTAAAAAGGAAGGGCATTCTGACACCCGCTACATCACGGATGAACCTTGAGGGCATTACGCTCAGTGAAATAAACCAGACACAAAAGGACAGAAATTGACTCCACTCATAGGAGGTACCCAGACGGCAAATTCAGGGGCACAGGAAGTCCAATAGAAGACACCAGGGATGGGGGTGGGGAGTCAGTGTTTCATGGAGACAGAGTCTCACTCGCGGGGAGATGACAAAGTTCTGCAGAACTTGGATGGTGTGGATGCTCGCACAACAGTGTGAATGTGCTTTATGCCCCTGAGCTGTGCGCTTAGAAATGGTTAGAAGAGCAAATGTTACGTTATGTATATTTTACCACCAAGGAAAGCAGAAAAGGGTAGTTCAGGCAGAGGGGATCTCCCTGGAGGTGAGACAGGGGTACACAGCTGCGCGGTCAGTGTCCATGAGGCCACCGGGGACCTCAGCAGTGGGAGGAGGGCAGTGAGCATGGAGTCCAGCGCAGAGGGCCAGGGAAGCCCGTACTGAGAGCGGGGAGAGGATGCTCTAGATCGGACCACGAGAGAGAGCAGGATAGGGAGCCAGGGAAGGGGAGAGGCCTGAGAGAATTTAAATTCCGGTAGGGGAACCCAGAAGAAGAGGCAGAGAGAAATGGAGGTGGGGGAGAGACAGGGACAGAGAGAGCAGCTCCTCCCGAGCCAAGGACTCTAAACTCACCCTCCGTCCCGGCACCAGCCAGTGATGGTGTCTGGGTGGGTCTCTGGGGCTCTGCACCCTCTGAGCCACCTGTCCCCACCTCTGCCCCTTCATTCCCGGCTTAACCCCCCTCACCCTGATGACGCCCTTCAATCATGCTTCCAGTCTGGGCCCCAAGGGCCTGCAGGTCCGAGCACCGCCAGCCTCACTTTCTAGGACTGTCCCCCTCCAGCCTCACTCCTGCCCTCCGGCATTCCCCAAACACACCAAGCTCAGTCCTGCCCCCTAGCCTTTGCCCCTGCAGTTCCTGCCCCACCAAATGTCCCAGATCTTCATTTACACGCCTGGCTCCTTCTGGGCCTTCCCTGGCGCCCCCCCGGCGAATGCAGCCTCCACCCCGACACGCTCTCTGTCGCATCACCAGGTTTGCTTCCTTTCGCGGCCATTAATCACAGGGTGGGTCTGTTTCCTGCTCACAGCTTGCCTCCAGCTCTCCAGGGCAGGGGGTTGTGTCCACCCCATTCACCATAGTCCCCTGCCCACAAAAAGACCCAGCATACAGCAGGCGCTCAATAAGTGTGTTGCATTCAGTAAACAACCGATGGTTACAGAATGGGTTGTGCATGTGAACCTGCGCGCTTCCCTGTCTCCTTGTGTCCTGCGTGTGTCTTGTGTTTGTGTGTTTCTGTGGGCACTGAGCTGTGGTGTTTGCCGCTTCCCATGGTGTCAGTTCCTCTCACCGTGGCCCATTTCCAGGTACCAGCGTGATGTCACCGACCTCGGAGCTGGGAAGAGATGCACAGCAGCACCCCATTGTCCAGTGTCGCCCCCAAACAGATTCAGTAGTCGTAAATAACCTTGAGAGCACAGATAAGAGAAAAATGAAGCAGAATAATTGGGAGGGTTGCATTTCTTAATTTTATTACAGTAAAGCATACATGACCTTAAAATTTACCCCTTTAACCATTTCTAAGCCTAGAGTTCAGTGGCATTAAGTATGCGGTGTTGGATTTAAGGGTCTATTACTTTCGTTCTTGACATGATTTATTTAACTGTAAGTTTATATAATTAAATGTTTTATGATGGCAGCATTTAACTCCCAGCCTGCGAAACTCCTGATCCTATTGCAATGGGCTCCGTGAGCCGCGACGAGCTGGCCTCCAGGTGTGTGCTCCCAAGTGCCCGTGTGGTTCCACGTGTCCCCATTCATCACGTCGCGGGCACACCCTTCTGCGTGTGCACCCGCCTGTCTCGGAGCATAAAGGAGTCTGGGTGGGCCCCGCGTGCACCCGGGGGTCTCTGTGGGTGCACCACTCTGCGCACCCCCACGCCTACCTGGACCCACAGGTATCCACGCACCCGTGTGGCAGGGGACCCGTGTCTCCGTGCGGGACCCACGTGCCTGAGGACCCACTCCAGTGACGCGCTGGGGCCATGTCTGAGCATTTCCTCCCGACGCCACGCTCAAGGGCATCGGGCCGTCCTTGCAGTCAGCTGCGTGGGACTGTTTACACCACGGGAGTCAGCAAACGCTACACATCAGGGCTTATTTTATTTATTTATTTATTTTTTGGTCAGAGAGGTGGTTGCTGAACATTGACCGCAACACCGTGGGGACCCATGTGTGTACCCTCGCACACGCCGGTGCGGGTTCCGGGGGTCTGAGCCCCTGCGTCTCCGCGGGTACACACGGCTTGGGTTTTGTGCATCTCTGTGCACCCGGGTACCCGGGGGAGGCCCTGGCACCCCGTTCCTCTTCAGCAGTCGGTTCCACAGGAAGCTGCTGGGGTGGGGGCGAGGGTGCTGAGGCTCCCCGCCCCATTCCCCACCCCACCTCTCAGGACACCTGCGCGCACGGGGCTGAGCAGTGGGGGAGGTTCCCGGCTTCTGGAACCCGACCTGGGCTGTGTCCTCAGGCCCCTGCCTGGGCCCACGGCTGGGGTTGACGGAGGCGCCAAGCAGGCGGGCAGGCAGTTGAGGAAGAGGAAGCTGGGGCAGAGTTGGGTCACCCTGCGGTTCCCCGGGGGCCCCGACCCGCCAGTGCTCCCCCTGGGCCTCCTGGAAGCCGTGGGTCTTGGGGGCCACAGGAGCTGGTGGCCGGGCCAAGTACCCACAGCAGCGAGGACAAGCCTCCCTCTGGTGAGTGACCATCACGGGGGCGTGGGGGACAGAGGGACCAACAGAGATGGAGCGGCAGTGGGGCGGGGGGTGGGGGAGTCCAGAGGGCAGCAGATAGACCGCCCACAGTTTCTCTCCACCTGGCGGCCAGCCTGCTTCCTGAGGGGGCGGGGAAGGCTCTTTGACCCCGGGTTTGCTCTGCAGAGGTCTGCACGCCCCAGAGGTCACCCCAGGGGGCTGGGGTCTGCGACACGTGCAGCCCATAACACAGGAAGATGGGGTCCCTTATAGCCAAAGCCTGCATAGGGGACCCAGCCAGGGGGTGAATGGGGGTGCTCCCTGTGCAGAGTCACCAGGCATGCTGTGTAAACTGGATCCCGGAGGGGGCCCCCCGCCAGGCCTCCCTGAAGCAGAATCTGAAGATTGGGGCTTGTTTCAAAACAAACACTGCTTCCTAAGTTTGATGTCTGAGCCAGTCCTGAGGAGGGCGCACCCGAATCTTCCGAGGTCAGCTGAGGAAGAGGAGGACCCTCCTCCTGGGCCGCCCTCCAGGTCGAGTTCTGGCCGCTGGGGAGGCGCCCCCTGGCTCCCACCTAGGCCCACCTTGGGGAGCCTCACACCCGCCTGCCTGGGGTGGGGCGAAGGAGGCGGAAGGCTGTGGTTTGTGCAGGGCACACCCAGGCTTGCTTCCGCCCAGCCCCAGGGCCACACAGCTTGTAGGTGGCTTCATGCCCCAGGGGGTCTGGCAGGCTGGGAGCAGCCGGGAAGGGGGGCAACTGGGAGGGGAGAGTTGGGGCCAGGGAGAGTGGAGCTGGTGAGCATGGAGCATGTGGGGAAAGCCTCGAATGCCACACTCAGGGGGCTGATTCTCCAGAGTGTTCCTCTGGCCCGGTCACCTGCAGGGAGGTCCCAGGGAGGGCTGCCTCCACTCTCAGCCACCTGTGAGTTTTCTAGCCTTGGCTATGAGCCCCTCTGGGAGGGCTTCCTGGCAGAAGCAGGCTTTTCACAGGAATGTCAGCTGCACACAAACATCAGTGTGTCTGTTTTGGGCCGTTCTCCCCGTGTCCCCTCAGGCCCCCAGCGCCCGACGCAAGGCTGGACACGGGCCGGTGCTCGTTACTGTCGCTGCGGATGACGGCAGGGCTGTGTTGGCCAGGTGCAGGTTCAGATCCTGGTTCCCCTGCCTCCGTGTGGCCGCGGGCAAGGGACTTCACTACTCTGGCCCTGTTTGCGCCTCTGTGAAAGGGTTGTCCCGGGTCTTGCAGGTGACATCCATCTTAACACGGTGCCCGGCCCACCCCAGGAGCTCGGAAAACACAGTCAGCCTGCCAGTGCCCATAGACCGTCCCCGTCCCAAAGCCTTGCTCCAGCAGCCACAGAAGCTCTCACATCTGTCCTCCACGCAGAGGTCCGGGACCTCCAAGAGCCGTCCTGGCCCACCCAGGGACAGGCGTGTGGCGGGCGGTGAGGAAGTAAAGCCCGGAGCACAGCAGAGGGCTGGCGCTGTTAAATCTCCCTGCGCGGTTCTACGTAGGAGTCTGGCCGTCTGTGTATGATTGTGTGTGTGCATGTGTGTGTGCATATGTGTGTGTGTGTGTGTGTGCGCGCTTCCGGGTGTGAACGTACGTCTGACTAGTGTGTGCACGTCTGCGGCTGTCTGTGTGTGCTGGATCGTGTTGCGTGCTGCTGTTTACAGCGTGGGTGTTTTTATGTCTTTCTGTTAGTGACAGATTGGGGGTCACCTACTGGGGAGGTGTAGATGGGGCCGTCAGGGCCGGGGAGGAGGGCACAAAATGGCCAAGGACAGAGTTTAAAGGTCAGACAGAGAAAGGAAGATGGGCCAAGCAAGGCAGGAAGGGAGACCGAGGATGATGCAGGAAGGAAAGTCTGTGGCATCGTGGGGGGCGGGGGTGCAAGAAATAAAGGGGTCGGAAGCGTCCAGCAAAGGAGAGGCAGAAAATGTCCATTGGATTTAGGCCCTAGAGAGAGCAAGAAGGCTGGAGGGGGTTGAAATAAGATTACAGGGGCCGTGGGATCCATTGGGTGTGAGTAGGTAAGGGTAGGCCAGCGGATAACCCTTCTGGAAGGGTCGCCGAAGGCAGAAGAGTGACAGCCCGCTCCTCCGAGGGGGCGGCGGTGGGCCAGGACGCAAGGAAGGAGAAGCCCTTGACCCTCTCACCAGTGACAGCGGTTTGGGGCTGGGAGGTCAAAGAAAGGGTTTGGGGAGAGAGCAGGGGGTCAGCAGAGAACAAAGCCAGAATTTCTCAGCACAGGGAGTGAGGATGCAGTAGGGAAGCTCGGCCACCAGGGAGCAGCCCTGGCGTGGCCACGCGCTGACCGGCGCCCGCACACCCACCCCATACACCCGACTCACATGCACACAACCGTGCAGACACGCAGAAACCCGGGCAGGCGCCCAAACCCCTCACAGATATCAGACACAAATCTCCCCACGTCCCGGATGAGCCGTGTGGATCCAACCCCACGGATACCAACCGGCATTCAGACACACACAGGATCACAGAAACACCCAGATAACAATATTCAGCTATAAAAAGGAAGGAAATCTTGCCATTTGTGACAACATGGATGGACTTTGAGGGCATTCTGCTACATGAAATAAGTCAGACAGAGAGAGACAAATACTGTGTGATCTCACTTAAATGTGGAATCTAGGGTGGGAGGGATGGGGTGGCTGGGTGAGGGACATTGGGGAGGGTATGTGCTATGGTGAGCGCTGTGAATTTTGTAAGACTCATGAATCACAGACCTGCACTCCTGAAACAAATAATACATTATATGTTAATAAAAAAATGTGGAATCTAAAAACAGCAACCAAACTCGTGGATAAAGAAATCGGATTTGTGGTTTCCAGAGGCAGGGGGTCAGGCAGGAGGGAGAACGGGAAGAAGGGCACCAAAAGGGACAAACTTCCAGTTACAAGATAAATAAGCCCTGGGGATGTGACACACAGCGTGGTGGCTAGTGTTAACTCCGCTGTGTGGTATATGGGAAAAGTTGCTAAAAGAGTAGATCCTAAGAGTTCTCATCACAAGGAAAAAAAGATTTTTTCTCTTTTTTTCTGGATAAATCTTTTTTTTCCGTGTCTATAAGAGGTGATGGGTGTTAAGTAAACTTGTTGTGCTGATCATTTCACAGTATAGGTTAGTCAGGTCGTGTTGTATGCCTTAAATTTATATAGCGCTGTGTGTTCATTATATCTCAATAAAACGGGGAAGACCACCTAGATATTCATATTCACCCCCACATAGGCAAGGTGACACGCAAGATTTGCACTCAAACACACTCTCACAGACATGAAAATACACACTCTACGTGCAAACTCACAAACCCAAAAAATCACAGACGATGGCACACAAACACTCGGACATTCAGGCACACGCAGGCTCACCTCAGACCCAGTCTAGACTTGCTTCCTGAGGACCCCAGTGTCACCACCACTCACACTGCCATCTTCAGCTCTTCCTGGGAATGTCTTGTCTGGCCAGGGTGAGAAGCTTACGGGTCAGGGAAGGGGGAAGGGGGTGGGTTGTACTAAGGGCTTGACCTCCCCCCAGGCTGGAGTCCCTGGGCCCCCCAGCCAGAAGCCCCAGCCCCCCTGCCCTAGCCCCAGGCTCCCATCAGCTGATGCATCTGGCAGCCCCTGGTGGCTGTCTCCGCCCCTCTTGCTGGCAGCCCCATCCTGGCAGGGATTCCCAGCCAAACTCCTGCTTCATCCCCTGCTGTTCACCCACTCTCTCGCACGCGTGGGCCCCCATGGCTAACTCGGCACTCCACCACTCCTGGCCAGCCCTCTCCAAGCTGTGGCTGAAGCGGTGGGCCTTCAAGAGAGGTAAGGGGGCGGGCCGTGACCAGCAGGCAGGGCTCCCTGGGCAGCCTGGAGCCTTTTCTTGGCCTGGGGCGCAGACTCTGCTTGATCCAGCCCCGAATTCCATGATTCCCAGCTCCCCCGGCCCCCACAGAACATCACAGACTTCTGGGGTCCCGTCTCCCCAGCTCAGCCAGGACCTTGTCTCAGGAGATAAATTTGCAGAAAAAGAAATCCCTCTGAGCAGCCTGATGACTTCCTGGGGGTTCCTGATGCTCTTTGCTCTCGGATCGCTGCAGCACGGAGGCTCAGGGAAGCAGCAAAAAGGAGGAGGTTGGAGACTCCCAGGGCTTCTGGTAGATGCCTCCCTCGAACACACACACATTGTCTGGTGGCAACCCCCTCCCAGGTCCTGGGGCCTCAGTTTACCTCTATGGGGGCTGGAGAGGCCCTTGTAGTACACCCCCCAAGGTGTGGGTGAACTGCTTTGGCAAAAAGACGCTTCTCCTAAAATCTCGAAGCGAGTTTACCCTTGAAGATAACCAGACAGTGTCCGGGGCCACGGGGCGTGGAGCCTCCTGGACGTCCTTGCCCCTCTGTGCCTCCCACCTTTGCACGACCCTCCCCCACCCCATCAGGCCAGCCCATGCTCAGCCTCAACAAGTCCTAGCCATTGCCACCTGCATGAGTCAAGTACTGGTTCGGGGTGGCAGTGAGGGTTCGTGAAGGGGGGAGGCCAATGAAAACATCCCTTAGCTCATGCTCGCCACAGACTCTGAGGGCCGAATGTGTACCAGGCACCCTGCTTGGGTCAGGAAGGAGATGGGAGTATCAGAGGACCCGGAGGCTGGGGTTGGGCAGAAAGAGGGTGGCCTAGAGACTGGGATGCAGTAGAAGAGTAGTCAGAATAATGGAAGCTGCTGCCACGGGTTGAACCTTCCTGATGTTGAGAGAGGTTGAGTGACTTGCTCAAGGTCACACAGCAAGCGCATGCTGGAGGAACCAGGATTTGAAAACAGTTCTATTCCAAGGCGACCTTTGTGGTGTGTTCTGGCCAGTAAACAGAGCTGCTGGTGTGGGCGGCTGGAGGGCCCGGGGAGGGCTTTTAAATCCACCAGTGGATGGCAATACCAGAGAACTAGTGCATCAGCCAAGGACCACCAAAGTGCCTGTCTCTGACCCAGATGCTTACGAAGTTCCGCCCACTCCTGGCCTCTCTGCCCACCCCATCTTCCGGCCCAGACCGACTGAGACTGATTCACAGGCTGGCAAGTCGGGGAGTGAGCTGAAGGAACCAGCGGTGACTCTTACACCCTTTTATGGCTGGTGCTGCAGGGGCTGATGGTGGAAGAGGCTGCCTGGGACCTAAATCCGGGCTCCTTAGAGTGAATCATGGTGTTGGGGAGCAAAGTCTTTCCTAACAACGTCCTTCCAGTCTTTAGCCCTGGGGAGGGTGGGGAGACACATAGGAAGAGGGCGTTTTGTGCCCCTCTTAAGCTCCGTAACTGGCCATCTGGGCACCTAATGGGACTTCCTGGGAAAATGATGGGGTTGGATTTGGGGAAGCAAACAAGGCTAAGGAGAGGGTGGTTGGGAACTGCAGTGAGGTTCCCTCACTGAATGCATAAGGAGTGCATTCTGTGTCTTAAATCGGTTTCCTTCTTGCCTGGCTTCTCTGACTCTGTTCTGCCCTCCTTCCATCTACATGTCTTCTCCCTCATCCCCTCAGAATGCATTCTCCTGAATTTAATGCTTCACTGCCTCTAAACACTGCCACACCACCTATCCCAACTATCCATCCATCCATCGATGCATGCATGCATTCATCTTTCCATCCATTCATCCATCCACTATTCATCCATCTAATCATCTATCCATCCAACCATCCACCCATCTAACCATCTACACATCCGTCCATCCAAATAGCCAGCCAGCCAAGTATCCATTCATTCATGCATCCCAGCCTCCATCCATCCATCCATTTATATAAGCATCTACCCATCTCACCATCCATCCATCCATCCACCCATTCATTCATCCAACCATCCACCCATTCATTCATCCAACCATCCAGCCAGACAAATATCCATTCATCCAGCCAGCCAGCCAATGAGCCAACTATCTAACCACCCATCCATCTATCCATCTATCCAACAATATATTCACTCATTCATCCAACCATCCACTCATCCATCCATCCAATCATTTATTCACCCACCCACCCATTCATCAGCTTACCACAGGATAGTCTGGTGGTTATAAACCCCTGCTTTGGAGTTGGAAACACCTGGGTTCACATCCCAAGTCTTCCTCTTAACAGTATGGTATGACCTTGGGCAAGTCTCTAAGCCTCAGTTTCTTCTTTTGTAAACAGTGGGGACTTGGGGGTTGTTTTAAGGATAGAAGAATGCAAAGTACATGGCCGACTTAACATTAGGCAAAGCATATAGGAACAGATCAATACACATAAGATTTTACAACTTGGGGCTTGGCGATGTAAAAGTGGGACAGACATAGTATCTGCCCTCATGGACCTCATGGTCTGGAGCAGGGGTCAACAAGCTTTTCTGTAAAGGGCCAGAGAGTAAATATTTTCAGCTTTTTGGGTCACATATCTCTGAAGAAATTACTAAACTCTGCTGTTATCACATGAAAGCCGTCAGAGATAATACGTACACAAATGGGCATGACTTGTGCTAATAAAACTTTATTTATAAAATCAGATGTTGAGCCAGATTTGGCCCATGGGACCTCTGGTCTAAAAGGGAACAAGTAAACCAATCACAGTGCAATAGGGGGGTTGAAATTGTGGTTGACGATTGTGGTTGCACAGGGAGAGAAATAATGGGGGCTGAAATTCAGACAGTGGAAGAGGAAAGAAGAGAGGATGGAGTGGAGAAATGTCTGGGAGGTCACATTGACAGGGCTTGGTGTCCTGAGGGGTAGTGAGGAGGTAAGACTGGTCTCCAGGTTTCTGGCCAGGTCACTGGGAAGATAGTGCATTCACAGGGACAGAAGATGAGGAGAGAAAACAATGAGTTTGGTCCTGACAGCTTGAGGTTGGGGTATGGGTGGGAATACTAGGCAGCAATGACCAGAGGCCACTGGAGACAATGCCTGGAGCCTGGGGGGAGAGAATCTTCCACCAAAACCAGAGCTCATTGTGCAACATCAGAGTCAGAGGTCACTCTGTGAGCAGTGTCAGGGTTCAGCTTGTGGCACTAGGATGGGAACTCAGTCTATGATACCAGGATCAGGACTCAAGTCTATGATATTAGGATTGGGGCTCAGTCCATGACACCAGGATGGGGCTCAGTCTATGACATTGGGATTGGAGCTCAGTCCATGACCCCAGGATGGGGCTCGGTCTATGACACCTGGATCGAAGTTCAGTCTATGACCCTGGGCATCAGGGTTTATAGTCTGTGATACAAAGATTGGGGTTCAACATGGGATACCAGGATGAGAGTTGAGTCTGTCATCAAAGTCAAGCCCAGCCAGTGCTTGGGTCAGAAGCTTCCATAGAAAAAGTAAACTCATCCCTGGCCTTTCTTGTTTAGCCTGCGATCCCAGACCCACAGGGTTTGCAGATGCAAGGTCTGAGGTTCTGCCTTTGGCCTCCACAGGCTCTTGTGGCCTCAGGCCTCCATGAGGCCCCTGCCCAGTGAAGCAGGCAGACCCTTCGGTCTCTCCTGAGGCCCCTGGGGTGCTTGGCCAAGGGATGGGACTGACCCTGGGACCAGCTCCTCTTCCCCTCCCAGGCTCGCATCAGCCTCCCGGACCCACCCCCACATCTGGTTTTTCTCCTTCACAGCCTGCGTGTTTTGTTCGGACATTTCTCTGAGTCATAGATGCCGCCTTGGCTTCAGGGTGGGGAAGACGGGAGATACAAGGCTTAAATGAGGTGCAGCAGAGCAGAGTCCCTCAGTCAGCCTGAGAGGGGAGCTGGGAGAGCAGGGACGGTGGAAACAATGACGTTCTCACACACTGTGGCTGGCCCAGACATCAAAGGCTCATCTACGTTGAAGGAAATGGAGCTGAAGCCCATAAGCACCCACCCAATCAAAATTCTGCAAGGGGCCTCGGCGATTTTTTGGGCAACAATTTCATTGAGATACAATTCACACACCCTACAATTCACCTGTTTAATGGGTACAATTCAATGACTTCTAGTACTCGCAAGGTTATGCAACCATCACCACAATCCATTTTAGAATATTTTCATCACCCCAGTAGATATTCGTATCTTCTACCTGTCACTCCACAGCCCCCCACCTCCCCCACAGCCTTAGGCAACCACGACTCTGCTTTCTGTGTCTACAGATTCACCTATTTCAGACATTTTCTATAAATGGACTCGCATAGCACGTGGTCTTTGTCAACTGGCTGCTTATAATGTCTTCAAGGTCGATTCCCCCACCTTATAGCAGGTGTCAGAACTTTATTCCTTTTAGTGGCTGAATACTATTCCACTGTACGCCTACACCACACCTTGTGTGTCTATTCATCCATTGGTGGATACCTGGGTTGTTTCTACCTTCTGACTATTATAAATAATGCTGCTCATAAGCAGTCACATATAGGCTTTTGGGTGGACGTACGTTTTTATTTCCCGCGGGGCTATACCTGGGCATGGGATGGCGGGGTCACGAGATAGCTCTATGATTTTCTTTTTTAAGGGGCTGCCACACAGTTTTCCAGTGTCCTGGTATTTTTGCACACGTGCATGTGCCCACCTAACTCCTTTGCACTCATTTATTCATGAAACATGTTTATTTCTGCCTTGGCCGTTTCCTGCTGTCCTGGTTCAGAGGCCCTGGCAATTTTGTATTCATAATTTCGTATTCTTTCCTAAAAGAAGGCTCCTCCAGACTGCGTATGTTTCAGGGTCCCAAAACTTGGAGCAGTGTTTGCAGGTCTGCAGCCAGAAGAGAGGGGGTGTGAGTAGACAGCCCCGTTGGAATAGAGGGACATCATCGACCTTCCCCTCTGCTAGACCCTTTGAAGAATGAATGGGGGGTGTTGCTCATAATCACCCTGGCTCAGCGTTAATTAGGACTGTCCCCAGCAAACCAGGACATGGGGTCACCCAGCCATAGGGGACCCAATCTACCTACCTAACTCAGCACTTTCCAAAAGCATCTGACATCCCACTCTCCCACCCCAACTCAGCCCCACCTGAGGCCACCATTGCTCTTATTTAGAACGCGCTGGTCTGGTCAGTCCCTCCATGTATCCCTCCACTGGTCTCCTCACCTCCAGGCACTCTCCTGTCACCTCCCTGGTTTCAGCAGAGCCTGGGATGTCTTGACGGGGGATGGAGGAGTGAAGGGAGTCCAGATGTCAAGGCAATGCAATGAAATGAAATGCACATGAAAGAGGCACCATAAGTGGGGGGCGGGCAGAGATTTCTGGAAGGAATACAGTGAGGTCTTCAGGCAGGCAGCCTCAGAGCAGGAATGGAGGGGGAGGGTCTCATGCAGCAGGTCCTGCGGGAGCAGAGACAAGACACAGAAGGAATATCCTGGTGGATATCGGTGGCCGGGCCAAGAGTCTCCATATCCTTCCTGCAGGCAATAAGGAACCTCCGCAGGGATTTGAATAGGCAAGGGTGACCTCTCTTGCTGTGGTGTAAGGGGCAGGAAGAGAGAAAAGGGGGTACCCACTCCTCCCACAGCAGGCAGCTCAGTCCAAGACCTGATATCAAGCCAGGGCACCCTCCTGACCTAGAGAGCAAGGAAAGTGGCCAAGACTGGCCAAGGACCACACACACTGGGCCCCTTCACCCTCCCCAAAGCTCTGAAAGGCATCGTCACACCCACCTTCCAGGTGAGGAAACTGACCCTCAAGGTGCCTTCCCCAAAGGGGGGGCAACCATTAATGACAGGTCCAGGCAAGGACACAATCTGCTTGACCCTAAAGCCCTGGTTTTCCCCTCTATCCCATGGCACCCAGAGGTCCCTAAAACTCCAAATACAGCATCGGGGCAGAGGTGCCTGAAGTCCCACCATTAGAGACCCTACAAATGTGGGCATTGGGCACTTGCATTTGATCTTAAGGATCCGTTCTATTGAATGAGGGCTTTTTCTGCCAGAGCAAGTATGACAAACCGGCGTCATCTTAGGAGCCCACTCGGATTAACTCAAGATAGCTGGTGGGAAATGGTGCCTCGGAGGGGGGAGGGGGAGGGGATCCTAAAGGGATAAACGATCAGCAGGAAAGAGCCTCATGATTGAATACATATGTCCGCCACAGGCACAGGATGGGGAGGTGACGGCATGTAGGCGGGCTTAAAAGTCATGGAGCCATCTTCTTCCACCACCCCATCTTACAGATGAGAAGACTGAGCCCCAGCAGAGCAGCGGCAGACGCAGAACTCAGACTCCCGCTCCTCAGCCCTCCCCCCTTGGCCCTGACGCCTGGTCCCTCCTTTCTGCACAGGTTCTGAGCCCAAGCCATGCGTCCAGCCCTTTGACTCTGGAGCTGCAGCCTCAGGCACCGAGAGCAGCGACGGAGCCTGGAGGCCCGAGCACCCAGATTTCCCCACCATGGAGGATGAGCAGGCAGGTGTCTGATGGCTGAGACGGGCCGGAGCTGATGACACCAGTGACAGCAAGTACACTTTGTAAAACACGTGCACTTTACCAGGCACATTTGTGCACGTTAGTTCAGAGAACGCCCGTTAAAACTTGGCCGAGTAGTGATGATCCCATTTTATAGATGAGGAGACTGGAATCCTTCCTGGAACAAGGGGACGGAGGGAGGGAGGGGTAAGTAGAAGGTCGCTGGATGGACGGATGGGAGGAAGGAAGAACTGACAGAGGGATGGATACATGGATGGCTGGACGGATGGGAGGAAGGAAAGAAGCTTAGATGGGTGGGTGGGTGGATGGAGGAAACACGAAGAAGAAGCTTCCACGGGGAGCTCCAAGCTAGAGCAGCCCTGCAGAGTGGTCTCGAGTCAGGCGGAGAGGGCTATCCATTAGGTCCCCACATCGATCAGGGGTGGCGGGTGGGCTGCCCAGGAAGGGGCGTGACTTCCTGGAAGGGGTCTGACAGCGGACAGCCATCTGCGGACAGCCCCCCTCCCCGCATCTGGGGCGGCACTTCCGGGGAAGGGGTTCTGGGTGGCATTTTGCACCGCCCCCCCCCACTAAGGAAGGAGGGTCTGTGACAGTTAAAGCATATAGGGCATCCTGTGGCCCCACCCCGACATTTTGTAGAAGAGGATGCTAGGGCCCAGCAGGTAGGACCTGGCCCCAAGTGTCAGGGAGGATCCAGGGTGCACGAAGGTAAGATCAGGACTCAGGTTTAGTTCAGGGCTCTGGACGTTTCAGATAAAACCGTAGGCTGCAGGCAGTGGGCAGATGAGGTGGTGATGTGGGAACAGGGCGCCCTGGGAGTATGCGGCCAGACTCTATCCCCCCCCACCAAATGAAGCCCTCCACCTGCGTCCCTGTCACTGTCATCTACCTGGTCACTAGAGCTGGAGGTAATGGAAGGCACTGTCCTTGTCCATTCCCTCCCCCACTCTCACGCGAGCCCTGTGAGCCCCGCTTGGGCACAGCCCTCACATCACCCCCCCCCCAGGCATCCTTGGTGCCCCCGTCGGAGCCCAGCTCCACTCTGCCTCTTGCATGATCTCCCTGAAGACAAATCGCAGCCCACCCCCCCACCACCACCACTGTTTGGAACTTAGAGATTAAATTCTTGCTTGACCTACCAGGCCTGCTAATCCAGCCCCATGTTCCCCCTCCACACCTCCAGCCAGTAAGGAACTCTTGCCAGTTGTTGGAAGGCATCAGGACCTCCCAAGCCTGCAGGCTTCTGAACGTTCTGTTCTTTTGATGCCTGGAATGCTCTTGTCTGTAGCTTCTGCCTAGCCAACTCCTATTTGTTCCTCAAGGCTTCATTGGCTGTCACCTCCTCCAGGAAGGCCCCCTGGTTCGCTTTCTTTCTTTTTTCTTTCTTTCTTTCTTTCTTTCTTTCTTTCTTTCTTTCTTTCTTTCTTTCTTTCTTCTTCTTTCTTTCTTTCTTTCTTTCTTTCTTTCTTTCATTTAGTAGGACTTCTTCTTGAAAGTCTACTGTCTCCTAACTGGTAAGATGTAGATCTTTTCTTTTTTCTTTTCTTTCTTTTTATTTTTTAAGTAGACTCCACGCCCAATGTGGTGTTTGAACTCATGACCCTGAGATTAGGAGTCCCATGCTCTACCGACTGAGCCAGCCAGGCACCCCAAGAGGTAGATCTTTTTTTAAAATATATGAAACGTGACCAATGCGTGAAACTTGGCCAGTTCAAGGGATCATTCATGTGTCATGTGGACGCTACTTTATGTGGTCGGAAATAGGTTTTTTGGGGTTTTGTTTTGGCTCTGGAAGCTGTCTAAAGTTTGCTTAACTTTTCCTAACTGAGTTGTACTTAATAGGTTTTTTACCCCAGTGATTACCCTGGGTGTAGTGCTTTAAAATAGAGGGGATTTTCTAAGTAAAATTCCAATCCAGAATTCCTGTCCCTCCAGACAGGGCCTGCTGGCCCCCCTCAGTTCTTTTCTTCAGCCTGCTTCCTGGAACATTCTATCATACTTGATTATGCTGGCTGGGTTAAACCATCACTCCTCCTGCACCTAGCTCCGGGAGGGCAGGGGACGGACTGTGTGACTGCATCTGACACAGCCCTCAACTTCCTCAGAGGGAGAGCCCTGACTCCCGAACCAGAAAAACAGCAAGCACCATCAGACCTGCTTCTACTGACCCAGGGCTTGCAAAGTGCACACATCATCCCGTTGTACTCACACAGCAAGGAATCCTACAAGAAGGCAGCATTGCACCCATTTTTCAGAGGAGAAAACTGAGACCCAGAGAGAGTTTGGGCCTTGCTTGAGGTCCCGCTGAGCTAATAAAAGTCATACCAGGGATGCAAACCCTGACTGAGGTTTTCCTACCATTTGAGCTGCTCAAGAATCAGCTGCCCTGTCATTTATTTGCTATTTTGTTCGATACCAACCTCCTTTCTTACCTGATGAAATGGAACCAGAGAAACAATATGCTCGAAGCTGCTTTGGCGTGCCATGGTTTGCTGATATACGATGAAATAAATAACTATTGACGTTTTTAAAAACCAGTTTATCCATGTACTGTCCAAATCTGCACCCAGTAAGCCCTTCTGCAGAGAGCATTCCTGGGACATCTCGCCTCTGAGTCTGACTGGGGGGGAGCCCATCCCCCAAGGCTCCCCAGGGTCCATGCAGTGAGAGCCTGGATTTATTGCATCCTCTCTGGGGTGTCAGGGCCAGCATACACTGTTTAGTCAGACGCCTGGAAAGGCTCCCATTGGGCTGCCTCCCGCCTTTTCTCACCCAGGCAGTGTTGGAGGAAAGATTCGGGTTCCCAAGCCAAGGCTGAGGCTCCCCACCCCCTGCGTCCCTCAGTGTACCTGCTGCCGGGAGCGAGGACGGCCTGTGCCCACAGCTGCCCCACCACCCCTGCCACCCCCAGCCCTGGCCAAGTGCCCGCTGCTGCCTCCGGTGAGGGAGGCCAGATGCAGGAGAGGGAGAGGGGGCCCAGCCCAGGCCAAGAGGCTGTCCTGACATGTTTATATTTACAGAAGGATAAAAACCAGAGACACAAGGAAACCTTTCGGGCAGTGGCAGAGGAGACAGGAGTCAACAGAGGGAGGTTGTCCAGGCACCAGGGATGGGACTGGAGTGATTTGGGGGAAAAGGGAGACCTGCCAGGATGCTGCTGCTCAGGTCACAGGAGGGGCAGGCGAGCCTGAGCCAGCCACGACCAGAGACGTAGGTACTCCCACAGAGACCGAAGCGGGACCCTGGTATATAAGGGACAGAGGGAGGACACGGAGCCAGAGAAGGGGCAGCTGGGGAAGGTGGGAGGGACAAAGATCAACGGGGGCAAAGGAGAGATTCTAGAGAAAGGGAGGCTGTGCGAACAGCATGGAGCGTGCTCCAGAAGTCAAGCCCAGAATTACCGCCCGCTCCAGCAATCCCCCTTCTGGATAGCTACCCCAAAAAAATTGAAAGCAGGGACTCGAACAGCTCTCTGTACGCCCACGTTCACCGCACGCTTCACAATAGCCAAACGTGGAAGCAACCCGTGTCCATCGTGGGATGAATGGGTACAAAGAAGAAGGAAAGAAGAAGGGGTAAACCTGTGGAGAGCTCCCAGCGGGTGAGGCCAGGGGGAAAAGACAGATCCGGTATAGCTCCTCTCTCCGGGTACTTTCGACTTTGAATTGGAAGCTTCTCCGCAAATCCCCCATGCCAAGCATTAGTAGGGGGCCTCCCTGTTTTCCCTCACCTGCTAAGGACTGGCCCTGCCTGGCCAAATGGTCCAGGGGTAGGGTTGCAAGACTGAGCAAACAAAATTACAGGACACCCAGTTAGATTTGAATGTCAAATAGTGCAATGTTTCGGGATATATTTATACTAAAAAAAAAATACTTGTTTATCTGAAATTCAAATTTAACTGGGCGTCTTGTATTTTCTCTGGCAATCCTATCCTGGGGTACTTTTTTTTTTAAGATTTTATTTATTTATTTGACAGAGAGAGAGAGAGCACAAGTAGGGAGAGTGGCAGGCAGAAGGAGAAGCAGGTTCCCCGCTGAGCAGGAAGCCTGATGCGGGGCTCAATCCCAGGACCCTGAAATCATGACCTGAGCCGAAGGCAGACGCCCCCTCCAAAGATTTTATTTATTTATTTGAAAGGGAGAGAGGGGGGGAGCCTGGGTGGCTCAGTCGTTAAGTGTCTGCCTTTGGCTCAGGTCATGATCCCAGGGTCCTGGGATCGAGCCCCGCATCGGGCTCCCTGCTCAGCGGGGAGCCTGCCTCTCCCTCTCCCACTCCCCCTGCTTGTGTTCCCTCTCTCGCTGTCTCTCTGTCAAATAAATAAATAAAATCATTAAAAAAAAAAAAAAGAAAGAGAGAGAGAGAGAGAGAGAGAGCGCACCAGTCGGGGGAGGGGCAGAGGGAGAGGTGCCCCAGAGGACTTTTTAAAAAATCACATTTATTAACATCACCACCAATCTTTTTTTTTTATTTTATTTTAAAGTAATCTCTACACCCAACATGGGGCTTGAATTCACTATCCCAAGATCAAGAGTCGCATGCTCAGGGCGCCTGGGTGGCTCAGTCGGTTAAGCATCCAACTCTTGGTTTCAGCTCAGTTCATGATCTCAGGGTCCTGGGATTGAGCCCTGCTTTGGGCTCCATGCTCAGCGGGGAGTCTGTTTAAGATTCTCTCTCTCCCTCTCCCTCTGCGCCTTCCCCTGCACTCACATGCTTTCTCTCTCTCTCTTTCTAAAATAAATAAACAAACCTTAAAAAAAAAAAAAAGTCACCTGCTCTACCAACTGAGCCAGCCAGGCACCCCTCTTGGGGGACTTCTGTAAAGTCCATGAAGGGGGGCCATGTCCCCTCAGTGGCCCCTTCAGGCCACCAACTGGGACAGTCCATTGAGGGCTGCCTGAGACCACAGAGATGCCTGGGGCTATGTCTCAGTACTGGCTTTTCAGGGAGCAATAGGAGAGGCCCACCCACCCTCCTACCCACCAAACCCTGTCTGAGGTCAGTCCTAACAAAGTCCTGGACAAGGAAAGTCCCTGGGCTGCAGATTGTGACAGCCCAGAGGAGGGACATCTTACCTACACTTGAGGAGTCAGGAAGGCAGCCTGCAGGGCATGCCCAAGCTGGCTTTTGAAGGATGAATAGGAGTTCTCCAGGCCAAACTGTAGGTGGGCTGGAGAAGAGGTTTTCCAAGGAAAGGCAAGTTCCCTGACTGGGAAAAAAAAAAAAAAAAAGGCAAATAGAATGATTTGGAGGGAGACAGAGAAGAGAAAAGGAATAGGAGAAGGAGAGAGATGGGTGAGAAAGAGCATAGGGCTTGGACCCAGACAGACCTGAGTTTGAGTCCGGCTCTGCCATTGGTTGGCCCTGTGATCCAGGGAGAGTCTTCCTTCCTCCCTGAGCCTCAGTCTTCTGATCTGGAGAGTGGGATAACAGTGCCCCCTCGTGGTGGAGCTACTGTGGTACGAGGGATAAGGCCTGTTAGCGGCTTGAGGCTACGGAGGGGCCAGAAGCGGAGGCAGCTGACCAGTAGCCTTTTGTAATGTGCCCCCTGGGCGTGTACCCATCCAGGAGGGGAAGGTATTGATTGGCTTAAGCGCTGGTGTTCCAGACTCCAGTAAGAGGGAGCAGGGCCAGGAATAGGGGACGGGAGCCAGGTGAGTGGTACAGCGCAGGGTCCAATACTGTCCTTTTTTAACATTTTGGTAACTCATTCATCACGGATCTCCTTGTATTACTCGACTTTAAAAAAGAAATGCTGTGCTAACGTAACTGCGCTGGGAGCCCCGACACCACGTGAAATTCTGCATTAGCGTCCAGGATAACTTAGGTCCATGCAGCTGCATTCGAAGACCTTGAACAAGCCGGGTGAGGGGCTAGGGCCAAGGTCATTACGCCGCTTTCCGAAGCCCATCAGAGGGAAGGTCAGCGAGTGAGGTGGCATCAGGGCTAGAAGCCCAGGCTTCTGGCCCCTTTTTTGGGAATGAGGTCTTGAAGGCCCAGGTTAGACAGAGTGCTGGGGGGACTACCCCCATTCACCCCACCTGCCACGAGAATGGCGCTGGCCCAGGTTGGACGGGAGGGGGATGGGCAGGGACTCGGTGCCGGGACCTCTGCTCTGCTGCCCTCGGTCAACGCCTTCTCCCCCCACACCGGCCTACAGGAGGATGGTATTCCGGGGCAGCTCGGCGACAGCACGGAGGACCTCAGCCTGGACTTGGGGGCCCTGCAGGGCAGCGAGTATCTCCAGGACCTGGGCCTTGGGGCCTTTTCCCACAGCCAGCCTGGGGAGGCCGGGGACAGCGGCCCCCCCAGCGAAGAGGCCGGAGGAGCATCGACCTTCTGCAGCTCAGCAGAGACCCAGGGCCTGCCTCGGAGACGCAGCTGGGAGAGGTCGCGGAGCTGCTCTGGGAGCTGGCAGAGGTCAGCCCGCACCACCAGCCGGTGCCTTCCCCACCTGCCTCCCTCAACACCCCCGCCCCAAGTCACCCCAAGTAGAAATCCAATCTGCGATGCAAACACATGGATCTACCTGCAAATTCACTGGCAAGGCTCCCCCGACGACCCCTCTGATGGAGGGAGACCGAACACCCCTCCGGATTCTGACCACTCCTCCCCGCCCCAGAAGGATGGCCCCGCAGGTCCCCCCAGGCCCCTGGATGCTGGCGCCGGGGCCACCGCCAGCTGGAAGAGACGCACTGAAGACCTGCCTTCCTCATTTCTTCCAGCAGGCTCAGCCTCGAGGCCTCGGCTATGAAGGAGGGGCCCTGTCTCCCTCGGACACTGGCCAGCCTTGCTCTGAACCTACCCGGAGAGGATCTGCAGGCCTGGACCCAGGAGTGTCTGTCTGGGGGTGGGACCCCAGCAGAGCACCCAGGCAAGGTGGGTGCCACCTCCAGCCACCCCTGACAATGGTACAACTCTGGGCCCAGGGGCCAGCGTGGCAGCTGGGAAGGAGCTCCTTACCCGTAGCTGGTAGGACTTACCTGTCACAGCGGGGCTGCCCTTGGGTAGTGCAAGACTGGGGAGTCACCGAGTCCTGAGATTGCAGCCCAAGCCTGAGGGTTCTTCATTGGAGTGGGGTCCACAGTAGGGGACCCTCGGTTACAAGTGCAACCCATAATCTGGGAGGCAGAGGAGATGGTCTCTGCCTCTTTGCGGCTAGAAGGAAGCCCCGCCCGTGACTGGTAGATCTTGTCTCAGGTCTGGGATTCCAGCCTCAGGGCTGTAGCCTGTGGCTGGGGCATCTTTGCCCCGGACCGTGACCTGGGGAGAAACCCCTGATGGGCTGGAATCTGGAGCTCAGAGTTTTGGGGCTCCAGCCCACAGCTGCCGCTATGGAGATCCATCCCCGTGCCCTGTGGCTGAGGGGCGCCCCTACCTGCAGCTGGAGGTTGGGGGCTGTGGGCCCTCCATCTGGGGAGCTTGCCTGCACCCCGAGCTGCCTCCCTGGCTTAGCGAGATGCTTATTCCCCGCAGGAATGTGACAGCCCTGAGAAAAGAGTAAGGTCACGGTCCGTTCCCGTGTCCTTCGATGAGATCAGCTCCCTGGAAATCTCTCCCGCTTTGGAGGTGCCCACTCCAGCTGTTCAAGGTAGCCCAGCCTGAGGGTTTCCCTCATTTAAACCAAGAAGGGTAGGGGGTTTCTGCTGGAGGGTTCCCTGGATGGAGCCCCAGACAGGCCTGAGAGAGGAAAGGGCTACTAATGGGTGGGAGGGAGGCTTCGGGGCCCCATGCGCAGGAACTGGGCAGAATTCCTGGGGTGGGGGAGCAGGTGGAAGGGGAGAGGCATCCAGCACCTGCCCCTCCCCTTCCCCCCGGGGCCTCCAGCTACGGGTGGACTGCAGTCCCCTTGCTCCCCCAGGGCTCTTCTTCTGTTTCTACCTCTGTCCCCTACTTTAGCTCCCTCATTATCTCTGAATCTCCGTCCTAAGAGCTTGTGTCTCCCTGCTGTCAGAGGGACCTGAAGTCTAAACCCAAATCTACCACTTTCTAGTAAGTCTCTGAGCCTTGCGGTTTTATAAGAATCAAGGGCGCCTGGGTGGCTCAGTCAGTTAAGCCTCCGACTCTTGATTTCCGCTCAGGTCGTGATCTCAGGGTCGTGAGATGGAGCCCCGTGTTGGCTCCGCGCTCAGCTGGGAGTCTGCTTGAGATTTTCTCTCTCTCTCTCTCTCTCCTTCTGTCCCCCCCTCCACTCTCTCTCTCTAAAATAAATAAAGAATAAAGAAAAAATATGGAACAATAAGTGTATCTCCTTAGGGCTACTTGGAGGGTCCACTGAGTGCACATGTGCAAAGCGCTTGGCACATTGTCCGCAGTCTTGAGACCCAGGGGTGCACCCCCAACGCTGGCTCTCTACCCTCTTGGTGCCTCTCCTCCCCGAAGGGCAAGCCCCATCTGGAAGGTCTCCAGTTGTGCAGGGATGGGTCACAGGGGGCCCAGGTGGGGCTGGTCTGCCCCAGAGCCCCCTCATGCCTGTACCTCCCGGGGTGGGGGCTGCTTCCAGGCATGGAGCCCCCAGTGCTGGAGTGCATGGAAAAGGACCACGTGGAGCCAGACCACGTGTGAGTATCTGCCTAGTGGTGGGGAGGGGACTCCAGGGGACAGCCACGGGGTCAAGGCTGGGGTCCCTCCCCAACCCCCCCATAACCTTGGGCTTCTCTCCCACACCATCTTCTCCCAGAGGAGAGACCCAGGCCTCTCCAAAGGGTTCTCAGTATAGCATCAGGGGAGGGGTCGGGTCTCCCGGTCAGGGTCTACATCAGGACCGGGGGCCTGGTTGGGCAATCACAGCTGGCTGGGGGAACACGTCTATGACCTGGGGCAACTGTGAGCTGTTTTTGTCCACACTCCTCCCTGCCCCCTGCCCCAGGCTGATTGTCCAGCAGGTGCTTCAAGAACTTCGGCAGTACCATGGGTAAGTGAGAAGGGGGACAGGTGTGAGGGGACAGGGGTGGGAAGACAGACACAGAAGACAAGTATGGGGGGAAAGTGGAGGGGGACAGTATAGGAGTGGACAGGTGGGGGACAGGTGTGGAGAAGACAGGGAGATAGGGGAGAGAAACATGGACAGGAGAGGTGGGGGGAGGGACTAATGAGGGAAAGGGCAGGGGACATGAGCTGGGGATGAGGGAGCCCATGAGTTACCTTAGCTCCAATGAGAAACGGTGCGTCTTTCCCAAGACACCGCCATTTGCTAAAATCTTCCTGACATGCTGATTTTGTCTGATCAAGATGTGTTACCACCCTCTGCTGGAAAACCAGTCACAGTGATCATGGATAGAGCACACAGTGGGAGGGATGGAGGGATGGTGGGGTCTCAGATGTGGCTCCAGGGCGCACGGAAGCACTGGGGGAGAGAGGAGGCAGGAGATGGGGCAGCTGGGGAAGGAGGGGGGAGAGAGGAGGCAGAAGATGGGGCAGCTGGGGAATGAGGGGCCGCTGACCCAGGGGTCTGTCCCCTCTGATCCTGCAGGGCCCGGCAGAGGTCTTGCTTGTCAACCAGCCCCGGAGGTGCCCACGCAAACCTCACCTGGTTTGAGTTCCTGTCTGAGTAAGTCTGCAGAGCTACCACAGGGGGGGACCTTTGGGCTGGGGCCTGCACTGGATCTGTACATGCTTTCCAGTGGCCCTCTGTGCAGGACCCTAAGCTGGGGGCAGGAGGTGGAGCCCCCATACTCTCCCTGGACCTGCCAGGGCAACGGTGGTGGTGGGGCCTGGGGAGGCTCCTCATTCACCCTGGGAGGGCAGAGGAAGACTTCCTGGAGGAGGTGACAGCTTGAGCTGGTCTCCAATGGAAGAGTAGGAGTTCACCAACACATGGAGAGGAGGATTGGGGAAATAAAGAGGCACCTTCCTGAAGAAAGGACAAGGCCTGAGGAATGGTGTCAGGTGGGGCTGGGAAGAGGGAAGGGGAGGGAAGTCAGCAGATCACCTCAGTGACACTAAGGAGCTCAGCTCTTTGGTGACTGATAATGGTGAGCACAGACAGGGCTGGGGGGCGGGGAGGGGCTGCAGCCTAGAGTTGTGGGATCTCCCTCCAGTGAATCGATTCTACAGGGGCTGGGTTTGTTTGCCGCTGACTTAATAAATACAGCTGATCCTGGAACAGCGCGGGTTTGAACTACATGCGTCCGCTGATACATGGATTTTTCTTCAATAAATAGAGTATACGACTGTAAATGTATTTTCTCTCCTTTACGATTTTCTTAATGACATTTCCTTTTCTCTGGCTTACTTTGTTGTTAGAACCCAGCACCTAATACCTATAACACATAGAATATGTGTTCATTGACTGCTGACTTTATCAGTAAGGCTTCTGATCAAAAGTAGGCTATCAGTAGTTACTTTGTGGGGGAGTCGGAAGTTATACATGGATTTTTGACTGTGCAGGGGGTTGGTGACCCTAACCCCTAAGTTATTCAAGGGTCAACTGTATTTATTAAATGAGGGGGTACCAGTAATCCAGTAATCTGGGGCTGGAGTGTTAGGGGGAAGAGGAGAGTGGGATTTGAGAGATATCCCAAAGGAAGAATGGGCAGGATTTGTAAGCTGATTAGATATTGGGGTCAGGGGTGAATCAGAGGGAGGAGACAGAAATGGACAGAGCCAGAATTTCCAGCCTTGCCCACTGAGGGACCCCAAGCTTGAGACCATGTCACAGTCCCCTCAGTAAACCCAGCCCCACAGTTCCTGGAACTTTGCAAACATCTGTAAATGTTTGTTGAGTGAATAAGTGAGAGGCAGAAGGAGAGAGTTCAGGGACCACAGAAGAAGTGAAACAGGACTAGGGGGCCATGAGGAAGAGACAAATTCCAGGTGGGGTCCAGGAGCAACTTGCAGGACAGGCTGAAAATGGCCCTCTGGCCCTGCTGCCCCACCTCGTTCATCTTTCCGTCCCTTAGGAGCGAGGATGGCGCCAGCAAGATTGAGCGGAGTAACAGGAGCACCAGGGTGAAGCGCAGACTGAGCTCCCTACGTTGTCGGGTCACCAGGCAGAAGGAGAAGGTCAGGGGGCCGGGCCAGGGGGGACCTCCCTCTACCTTCTCTAGTTCTTCAGTATGCCCCCGGCCCTGGAGCCCCGTGATTCGAGGTAGGTCTGAATGCACAAGGCATTCTAAGGTTCACTTCTATCCCCCACAGGGGAAGAGCCCAGTGCTTCTAAAGGACAAGGGTCAGGATGCTAGAGAGAGAAAGGAATGTATCAACGGGCACCAGCTGGCGCAAGGAACCTTCCTTGGCCACTCCAGCTGCCCCCTGTGTGGCAAACCCTTTCTAAGCTCTGGTAAGTCCCGTGGCCCAGCCCAGCCCTCTGGATGGCAGCCACTTTCTCTCCTTTATTGCCTCTCATTCTCTCTCGTGGCCTCCTTTGCCTTTTGCGTCCTCATCCCATTCACCCTTGCCAAGTGGATGCTGACCTCACCAGGTCCCTTAAGGGCAGGACCCATGTGGATACCTCAGGGCCCACAAAACACCTGTCTCAGCTTTTGTCACTGCAAAAACCCTCAGCTCGGGCTGCCTCACAAAATACCACAATCTGGGTGGTTTGAACAACAGAATTGTACAGTTCACCCTTGAACAATGCAGGGGGTTAGGGATGCGGATGCCCTGCCCCCCATACACACACAGTCGACAATCCACATATAATACTTTGCACTAACTTGGCACAACAGACTCACTCCTCCCACCCACCCCCAGAGGGGGTAGGTAGCCCCTTTCCTCCCCTCAGCTTTTAATTTAAGAATCACAGAAAAGTGGAGAGAGCAGAAGGGGTCCCCTTCTAACTTCACCCGGGTTCCCGTCACGGTAGCATCTTCTGTGACCACCATACATTGGTCACAACTCAGGAATCCACATTGGTGCCGTACTATTAATCAAACTGCAGATTTTCCTCAGATGTCACCAAGGTTTCTTCTTCCGTTCGGGTTCTGTTTCCAGACGCGATTCAGAATACTGTGTTCTCTTTCATCATCCTGTCTCCCTCGTCTCCCTGGTCCGTGAAGTTTTCTCAGTCTTTCCTTATTGTTCGTGACCTTGACAGTCTTGAGAGGTATTAGCCAGGTGTCTAGGACAACCCCCATCGGGGTTTGCCTGATGTTTTCTCATAATTAAACAGGGTTATGGGTTTGGGAACCTTCTTGCCTCATCAGATCAGGGGGTAAGTGCTGTCAATCTCATATCCCTGAGGATGTTAACCTTCATCCCCTGGTTAAGGCAACATCTGCCAGGTTACTATCCTTTTCCTCTCCCTACTCTAGTCTTTGGAAGCAAGTAGCTCAATCCAGCCTCCTCTCAGGATGGTGGGAATCAAGCTCCACCTCCTGAAGACAACATTCGATTTTCAGGACAGCCATTTGAGATCACAGATTTGAGTTGCTGTAAAAGAAAATATGTGGGTTGCCCTTAGCATGGTGCCTGGCACATATGGGCAATGTTAGCATCCATCATCATCATCATCATCATCCCCATGTGTTGTTGAGTTAAAGCTAGCAGCTAAATCACAGACCCACAACCGTGGGCTTTGACCACAGCTCCCACAATTGTGTAGGAGGCCCGTGGGGCCAGATCAGCTGTGGCTCACTCCAAACAGGCTGAGAGCAGGCACCTCCCACGTATCAGTAGCCACAAGCCTATCATCACTGGAGGTATTCAAAGCCAGATGTCACAATCTGTCCCTTAGAGGAAACAGCCCCGTAGTAAGTTACACAGAACAGGGAATGAGTCACACTCCAGGTAATTATGGAAGGTGGGTCGCCAGGGTAAAGCTGAGATGCTTTCCCAGAGACCAGCTCCACTGACAGAACACCATTCCAGATAGTTTTTTGTGTTTTTTTTAAGATTTTATTTATTTGAGTGATAGAGCGCTCAAGCAGGGGGAGCTGCAGAGGGAGAGGGAGAAGTAGACGATGAGCCAGGACGATGGGATCACGACCTGAGCCAAAGGCGGACGTTTGACCGACTGAGCCACCCGTGCACCCCTCCAGACAGTCCTATTACTGGCCTTGACCTCTGAGGTTCTTCACAGTCTGACCCCGCCTACCTGTTCACTTTTGCCTTCCACTGCTCAGCCACCGTGAAGTCTCGTGGCTGCCCACACACACCTGCGCCTTGCTCATTCAGCGCTGTTCCTGGAACTCCTGTGGCCACCTAACTCTTACTCACCCTTTAGAACAAAGCCAGGGCCACCTCCCCCAGGAAGCCTGGATTGTGGATCGGGCGACTGCATCAGCGTCTGAGTGTCTCTGAGGCCAGTTGCTCTCAGCCAGAGGACGTTGGCAATATCTTGCATTTTTTGTTGTCAGGACTGGGGTGCTGCTTGCACCTAAGTGGATAGAGGCCAGGGGTGCTGTTCAACATCCTCCAATACACAGAACAGCCCCTAACAACAGGCAACTCTCCAGCCCCAATTGTCAATAGGGCCAAGACTGAGAAACACTGCCATAGACTTACATTCCCTGTGTCTCCTTAGCTCTTAGCAGAGTCCCTGGCCCATGAGAAGGACATAATAAATGCACAATGGAAAGATAAAAGAAGGACGAGAGATACCCCTCCTTGTTGCCAGGCTCCTTGAGAAAGGTGGTTTTTACATTTAGGGGAGAGCTGTGCCAACCTGAAGGTTTCTATAACCAAGGTAGCTATAACAATAAGGATCATGCCACTTTCCCTGCTTAAAATCTTCAGTGGTTCCCCACTGCCTTTGGAATAAAGTCCAAAAGTCATAGGAACTCAGAGAGTGAACATTTACACATCCATTGAGACCTCAAAAGTACCTGTGTCAGGTTTCTGACCTCAGACGCATGTCCTTGCACTTCTGGAACCTCCGATTTCCTGGATGTGATCCCTCTCTTGACCATGACAAAATGGACTTAAACTGAAGGCAGGTCACTTGGGGACTGCCACCCCGTTTCTGAACTGAGGGCTCGCGGCCACAGAGTGTGGGTGTTTTGAAGTGAGTCTGGCTTGGAAAGATCTCGGCCTGGCTGGCCAGCTTGAACCTGGTGAAAGAGGTGCTTGGCTCCTCTCCTGGGTACTGCCCAACTGCCTCACCTGGATTGGAACAAGCAGCCTCAGAGCTGGGAAGTCTGATGGCACCTGAGGGGGCGGCTGTGCTGGGGGAGGCACCTGGCATGTCTTCCAGTGTCTGAGAACACCTGTGTGGGGGGTGGTCTGGCATGTATTTTAGACTCGGAATACCTGTTTGGGGGTATCTAGTATGTGTTTCGGGGGAGTATCTAAAGGTTTCTGAGTAGGGTCTCTGAGATGTTTCTATTTGAGGGTATCTGATGGCTCCTGGATGAAGGCATCTGGTACTTTTGGGTATTTTGGCATGTTTTTCAGATTCTGAATACTTTGGGGTACCTGACAGATCGAGGTGGGGTGTCTGACCTATTCGGGGGTACCCGAAAGCATGCTTTGAGTATCTGATGGCACCCGCATGGGTGTCCAGTATGCGTTAGGGGTATCCGGTCGTACCCATGCTGGGGTGTCTGGGGCCACCTGAGAGGCATATGGCTCATTTTCCCCAGATTTGTCAAGCTTCCTGTAATCTACGCTGCCCCTTCTTCTCAGGTGACGGACCTGTCTTCTCCATTGCTTGCACCCTGCCCTCAGACTTTTCGCCCCAGGCTCGATCCCCTTAGCCATGCCCAGGCGCCTGCTGATCCCCCGCTCCAGGCCCCCCTGATTCCCTCAAGACGCCCCCCAGCCCCGCTGACCCGCCCCCGGGGATCGTCCTCACCCCTTTCGCAGAGACCCTCCCGGTTCGGTCCTGGGGTCCCCCACAAGGCCGGGCGAAGGTCCCTCCCGCCCCGCTCCAGGTTCAGCCAGAAACAAGGTCTGCAGTGACGGGGACCCGCGGACTGGCGGCCCCCGCCCCCTTCCGGGCCCACGCCCTCTGACCCGCCCTCGGGGCGGGGACACGCGTGCGCAGCTCGCCCGCACGGCTTCCCGCTTCCGGCCCGGGGCTGCGGGTCGCTGTGGATCCGGGGAGGCCGGGCGGCAGCGGTGGCGGCGGCGAGCGGCCTGCGGGGGACCGCGCCGAGGTGAGGGCGGCGGGGCGGGCCCGAGGAGAGCGGAGCTCGGGAGGGAGGCCTCGGGCCACGGGAAGGCGCCGTCGGGCCCCGGGGGCGGCCTCTGGCGCGGGACCCCCGGGGCTGCCTCAGCCTCGGGCCGGGCCCCCGTGGACCCCTCCGAGCCGGCGGGCGGGTCCTGCAGTTCAGGCAGCCCGTTCAGTGCGTTTGGGCTCTGACTGGTGACTGCAGGGGTGCAGACGATGCCCGCCGGCCCCGTCCGAGCTCCAGCCCTTGGGCGGTGCAGCCTCCCCCCGCTCCGGAGAGGGAGGTCACCGGGCTCGAGGTTCAGGAGCGCCCGGGGCAGGACCGGGGATGTAGTGATAACCGTAAACAGTAACCAGCGCCGTGGTGCTTCGGGCCTCTGGGAGAACTCACTCCCTGGAGCGGGCGCCCTCCGTGCTAGGGAGCTTTTGGGTAACAAAACTATACGAAGTGTGTGTGCTTTGGAGCTTTTTTACTCCAGTTCCTTGTGGAAGAATTTAGATGGTGCGGGGCAGCTTTCGCTACAGGGAGAAATCAGAGGCCCTTGATCCTTGCATGGTTTGTGGTAGTTTACTTCCCCTGTCTTTTTTACCTGTTGCTGTGTTGAGATGGAAGCCTTAGAAGAGATGGCTGGCGCAGAGTGTAAAAAGTTTTCTTTAAGTTTTACGGTGGAAGTGAAGAACACAACTCCTCCCCCTTCGCCTCATTTGGGGAGAATGGAACTCCAGCCGAAAGCCTTAAAGGGCCTTTTTTGTTCTTGTTGGGTAGAGAGAGTTCAGGACAGCATGAACAGCCCCATGGCCAAGGGCGATTTGGGGATGATTTTGCAGGTGTCTGGGTGAATGATTAATCCTAAAGCTGTGTGAAGAAGTGTCAGGAGCCCAGGCTTCAGTGTCAAGTCAGATCTGGGTTCTGGTCCCCATTCCACCACATATTAGCCATGTAACCTTGCTAAGCCTCAGTCCCCCATCTTTAAAATGGGAATAAGAATTGATGAGAGATTCCATGAGGTAATATGTCTAAAGTGCGTAGCAGAGTGCCTGGCATATAGTGAATGCTCAATAAATGTTATTTGTTCTCTGTGTATGTGCATGCCCCCAGACCTGTATTTTTAGGCTGACATTGCAAATAATAAAGAGTCTGGAAAACTTGAGCATCTCGGTTGTTGTTTGGACTGGGTCAGAGTGTACACTTTATCAGTAGTTTGCTATCCTGTGGGTCAAGCCCTTTTGAGAAAAAGGTTGTTCTAAAGCGAGTAAGAGCGTAACGCCAGAAGGCATAATAAATTCGGTTCTTGTAAACATAATTTGTTTTGGGTTTATACAGCTTATTTTATTTTTAAATGGCATGCATAGAGAAATGGAAAAAGCGATTCTTTGATTCTTTTCTTTCTCTCTCTTTTTTTCCTAAATTGACTTGAGAATGCCCCCACTTTGAAAGCTGAAGTGACACGTACATTGTTTCTGGCATAAGCTGTGTTGTAATTTTCATTCTTGTCACACAGTAGCAATTACCACCGGCTGCAGGGCCATTACCCTTGTCACCAGCCCCTGGGACTAGGGCTGTGGTCACCAGCTGTGCCTCCCTGGGTGTTTACCTACCACATGTTTAGCATATTTCTGATCCTTGTGTCAAGGTCTCCCTCGTTCTTCCTCATTCACCCTAGGTCCTGTTTCCATTTCTTCAAATTCCCTCTAAGACCTCGAGAACCTTTTCATCTCGGCCCTCTTAAGTAATTTAAAACTTTACCGGAGTCCAAACAATTTGTTTCTTTGTTATTTATTAGTTGAGTTCTACTCCCCCCCACCCCCCCAAAGTGGTGGAGAGCTGCTGTGTTTTGAAAACCCTTTCTCCAGGTGCAGCTCCGGAGCTGCCTGTAGGAATTTTCTGGAGGAGGAATGTGACGGATGGGGGAGGGGGCGAACTGATGAAAACAATGTCCTCGGTGAAAGGGTCCCTGCTGCGGTGCTTAATTTTTGTTGTTAAAATTGCCCTTGAGTGTAAAATTCAATTTGCTTCCTTCTCCCCTTTTGTTCTGAGATAGTTTTCAACTGAGTATAAAGTTGCATCTGGTTGTGTTCAAAGTAGCAAATACACAAGCTGATTTACATCCTATCTTGAAAAAAATGTTGTAAAGATTTAACTAAGTATACATTTAACACATCGTGGGTGGTTACATTTTAAACTCAGGCCACTCCTCTTTTTCCCTTAATATAGCAGCTTTATCGAGCTATAATTCAGGTACCATAAAATTCACCCGTTTAAAGCATGCCATTCAGTGGATTTTTCACAGAGTTATGCAACTGTCACACTATCTAATTCAGAACATTTTAGCATCTGGTCATTGTTGTGGGTGAGTTTCAGGAGGTGAGAAAAGCAAAAGAAAGAGGTGGTCTAAGCAGGTGCCCCGTGGCTCCATTGCAGCATGGGACAGAGGGAGGAAAGGACCACAATAAGTACTTGGCTGGAGTCCATCGTGTTCCTGTGCACAAGGACATTTATGTACTGCTTATGGATCCCTCTGATTTGCTGAGATTACTTTGCAGAGCGAAACTGACTTGAGAAAGAATAATAAGTCGGGAAGCCATCACAGTAGTGCGGTGAATGTGCTCACCAGTCCCCTCAAGACTGAAGTGGATAGTGACTGACCAGACCTAATGTAGAGTAGAAACCAGCATCTGTGAGCATAGGAAGCAGGAAGGGAGGCAGCTCTGTGGTGCTCATAATACCAGGATATGGTGATCAATGGCTCTTGTGATCTTTTGCAGTGTCCGCTTAGAGGCTCCTAATCAAAGAATTTAAAGAGAGATGGGAAGATGGAAAAACTGAGACCCTCCTATATATTGCTGGTGGGGCTGTAGGATGGGGCAGCCACTGTGGAAAAACAGTCTGGCAGTTCCTCGAGAAGTTAAACACAGTTACCGTATGATCTAGCAGTCCCACCCCTAGGTATACGCCCGAGACGGATGAATATAGGTCTGCGCAGAAACTGGTACACAAATGTTCACAGGAGTGTTGTTCACAGTAGCCAAAAAATGAAAACAACCCAAATGTCCCATTCAGATGAATGGAAAAATAAAATGTGATCCATCCATACAATAGCATTTAACAATGAAAAGGCATGGCATTCTGATAGATGTTACAACATAGATGAGCCTTGAAAACATCGTGCTGAGTGAAAGAAGCCAGTCCCAAAAGGCTATGTATCTTCTGATTCCATTTATGTGAAATATCCAGAAGAGGCAAGTCCATAGAGACAAAAAATAGATTAGTGGTTGCCTGGGGCTGGAAAGAGAGGAACGGGGAGTGACAGCCAAGGGATGCAAGGTTTCTTTCAGGGGTGATGAAAATGTTCTAAAACTGTGGTGGTAGATGCACAATCCTGAACACACTAAAAGCCATTGAATCGTATGCCATAAAAGGGTCAGTTGTATAGTGTGTGAATTCCATCTCCATAAAGCTGTTGAGTAAGAGAGAGAGGCCGACAGAGACACAGGATGAGAACTAGAAGCGCAGTGGAAATGGTTATGGGCATGGGACAGAATTGCAAGAAGTGGTTTAAAACTAGGAAGCTAGAAATCCAAGGGGGAACGATAAGAAAACCCTGAAGAAACAGGGAGCCCCTCTCCAGCATAAATGGGTCAGATTACGGGCACTAAGAGATTCTTATTTTCCTAAAGCTGATTGTAGGCAGATTCCTGCCATGTAGGAGACGGTCACCAAGTCCTGTGTGCTCTCCGTTGTGACAAGGGTCAAGGCAGAGATGTGGGGTCAGAACCTCCCCGTGGGTATAGCCCGGGCCCGGGCAGGAAAGCTCTCTTTCTTCTGAGGGGTGAGACTCAGCTGTTGACAGGGGTGTGAAAGTCAGAGGCAAGAAACGCGTGTTGCTGAGCAGGTAGCCAGGGAGCCCTGGGCTGGGCAGCTTACAGGCTGGCATGTTACCACCGAGGACTTTATGGCCCTAGCCATCAGTGGGCGGAGGCTAGCTTGGAAAAGGCAGAGGTTGGAGACAGGGAAGTTCTTTGAGAATGAGCTGGGCCTAAACAGGGACAGTGTGGGAAGAGGTCAGACTTGCATCTGTGCGGAGGGAGGTGTGTCAGGGCTTCGATGGCAGTGTGGGAGAGAGTGGGCTGTCAGTGACCCGGTAGGCGACAGGCCCCGAGGTCATCGGCTAGTAGGACTCTCCCTTACGCAGCAGGGGCACCCTGAGCTGTGTAGGTGCTGTCAGTATGACGGGTTCGGACCTCTCTTGAGTTTATCTTGCGCTGGAGAGGGGGAGGCTGTGTTCCCTGCCCTCGAATCAGGGTCTCTTCCCCTCCCCGCCAAGCACATTCACCCCATCCCAAGGCTTCCAGGGTCTAAAAGCAGTAAAAGTAGCCCTTCATCGAGCATGGGTGGGGGGCGCTGAGGTTGGAGCGCTCTGGGATGGAGTGCGGTGGGGCAGGAAAGCAGTCACTGACTGCTAGCAGCTGAAGGTGGGAGGGAGAGAGGAGAGAACCAGGCAGCTGAAGTGATGCGGAACCCATCAGAAGTGAAAACGAAGTGAACCTGACAGTAGAGCCCTGATCTGGTTAATGTGCTTATGTAACCAGAGGCGGCAGCCTTGGGAGTCTGACTCCTGTAAGCCCTTGCAGTTCTGGCGCTTTTCTGTCCATTCGCAGCAGGAATCAGCCACCCTTGTCCTCCCCACAGCACGAGATGCATGGAGAGTCGTGGCCTGGGAGCCTGGAGGGACATCTGGTCTCTCCTCTGTGATGGGATTTATAGCCCACCACCTCTCCCACCACACTGATGTGAAAATATCATAACCGGTGCGGTGGGCAGGACAACAGCCCCCAGAGATGCTCGCATCCTAACCCCCAAGAATTGCAAACATGTGACCTTCTATGGCAAAAGGAACTTGGCAGGTGTGATTCAGGATCCAGAGATGGCAGGTGAGCCTGGATCATCCAGGTGAGCCCAATGTCATCCAAAGGGTCCTCATGAGAGGGAGGCGGGAGGGTCCGGGTCCGAGCAGGAGGTGTGATGGTGGAAGCAGAGGTCAGAGGTTAGAAGGTGCTCAGCTGCTGGCTTAGAAGATGGAGGGAGGGGCGGGAAGCTGGAAATGGAGGGGAAGCATATTCTCCCCCAGAGCCTCCAGGAGGTGGCAGCCCTCCCGACCCCACTTAGCCTTCTGCCCTCAGCGCCGGCTGAGAAGGACCGCAGTGTTGTTGTCAGCCACTGTTTGTGGTAATTTGTGACAGCAGCGGTTGGGAACTTGGGAATGCCCACACCCACTTTCCATCTCCAGTGCTTGAAAGCTCAAATTCTCATTTGACTTGGGACCCGCCCCGCCCCCCCACCATCTCCAGCACTTCCTTCTCCTGTGGAAGTTTCTAGCACTCCCGGCTGGCCTCACTCAGGATTCTGTCTGCCTCCAGGCGGGCCACTCCTGTTGCCCCTTCTCTAGACACACGTACACACGTGAGCACCGTGAGCAGAAAGATGGTAGCAGGGAGCTCAGGCCTGCTTCTGTGGTATTAGACATGCTACTTCAAGACTCTGATCCTCCATTTCCTGGCTCTAAAATTAGAAGTCTAATAGCATTCCTCATTTCATAGGGTTGTGATTGCTTGTAAAGGGCTCGGCAGTGTCTGGGTGTGTCTGTGTGTCCGTCCGTTCCTTCAACACCAGGCTCCTGCCGGGGACCAGGGACTAGGGTTGCCACAGTGAACACAGCTTAGCTCTTTTTTTTTTTTAAATCTGAAAAATATAACTTCATTAACAAAGTGGAGAATATATGTACAAATCAATAAAAATAAATTGTTTAAAAATGAAGTGTCACCGCTGTGGGTTGCTCCAGAAGTCTGGGGATTAATTATAAGTCACATCTTGTAAATTAGTGCTTCTGAGTTTGTCATTAGCTCCACCCGGCTTATTAGCAGGAAGCTAAAACCTTCCTTTTGGTGTTTCTCACTCTTCTAGAATGTTCCAAAAGCCCCGATCAAAGGGGAAGGCCCTCCAGTTTCCCTGCTGTCCACAGAGTCGGCCATCCTGCTGCTGCTTTTTAAAATGGGGATAATTCACATACCGTAAAATTCACCCGTTTAAAGTGTACAATTCGGTGGTTTTTAATATATTTATGTGTATTCCTCACCCCAAACATTCTCATCATCCCAGAAGGAAACCAAGTAGCCATGAGCAGCCACTCCCCATTTCCTGTTCCCAAGCCTCTGGCAACCACGATTCTGCTTACCCCTAAAGGTGTTCCAAACTGGGGTAGCTTTCCATTGGTCTAGAAGGTTCACCTTGTAGATGGGCCCAAAGATAGGGGCTTCTGGGACTCTGCAGTGTGTTTGGTTTTGACCATGACCACGAAGAAAACCAACATTTTACAACGTGATCTTGTAAGCACATACACACATACACGATGGAATCCAAAGTTATAGCAAAGAATAAGAATACTCATCTTTATTATTCATGATAGACTCTGGCATTTTCTGTTCTATTTTACTTTGTGGGAAGCTGTTTTCCCCAACTCATGAAGGGGTCGTGGTCCTCAATGTCAGAACACTGCCTTGGGATCCCAGTGCACCATGCCTTAAAAAAAAAGTTTAGCAAAGGAGGGAGCATTTGGCAGTACAATTAATAGCTTTGACTTTTGAGAACTGTACTAGTTTCTTAGGCCTGCTGTAACAAAATGCTACCACCTGAGTAGCTTAAAATAACAGAAATTTATTCTCTCACCATTCTGGAGGCTAAAAGTCCAAAATCGAGGTGTCTGGAAGGCCGCACTCCCTCCGCAGGCTCTAGGGAAGGATCCTGGAAGGCTGCCCTAGGCCTAGGCCGTGGGTCCTTGGCTTGTGGCTGCATTACTCCAGTCTCTGCCTCTGTATTCACTTGACCTTCGCCTCTCGGTGTTTGTCTCTGTGTCTGTGTATGTCTCTGTGCCCAAATCTCCCTCTTGGCCTTGTAAAGATGCCAGTCATTGGATCACCCTTAATCCAGGATGATGTCGTCTTGAGATCCTTAAGTTAATGGTATCTGCAAAGACCCTCTTTCCTAATGAGGCCGTGTTCCGTGGACATGGATTTTGAGGGGACCGTATTCACCCAACCACAGGAGCCTTCTATTTTCTAATGACTCATAAATGAGAACAAGTTGACAAGCTATTAGTACTCACTTCTTAGATTCCTTACAACACATAGTAATTTTCACAATATCCTAAATTGAAATTAAGCATTGGACTTCAGCTCACTCTTGGGAACTCAGGAAGTGAAGAGAGGAAAGCGGAGGAAATCTTAAGAACTAGTTTCTTGCTTGAAAAGCTTCTAAATCGGATTCCTCTGTATCATTTGCCATACAGTATAAAGAAGTGCCTGATGCTACAATATGTTGAGTGTTTGCTTGTTTGCCTGTCCTTATATAATCTATTCTTTCCCCCCATGCATTCAAGACCACCTTCATCAAATATAAAAGTCTTATCAACTTAGAGAGGGAAAAATAGTTCCATCTGCTTGGCCCTGCACCTAGCTTACATAAGTACACGAAATTGCTTTCTTCCTGACCTTGAGATGTGAAATATATTAAAATATATTCAAGCTCACACCTTTGCAGTACTAAAAGGAATACTAATGAAGGTCTTTGCAAGGTTTTGGAATTTTCCTAATAGAGGAGCTGGTTGCCGACTTACAGTAATAGTTAGAGCTGGCGTTCTTAGTAGTGTGGGGATCTTGAGATGCTCGGAAAGCAACCTGGTTCCTGTTTGCTACCAGCATAGACTATTTCACGGCTCTGGAATTCAGTAATGACTTCACACGGTTAATCCACTTCACTGCTTCCTTTATTCCATTCCCTTCCATGTGTCAGGGATTAAAAACGGGAGCTTCTCATGCCACATGAGCCCTCCTAGGTGCATTTTGGTTGTTGGAAACAGGCCCTCCCTTCCAGAACGAACCGAGTAGATAAGGTGGACCAGGAATCAGCAGACTTTTTCTGTAAAGAGCCCCATAGTAAATATTTTAGACTTTGCAGACCACACAGCCTCTGCTGCAGCTACTCCCCAAAGCAGCCCCAGACAACAGGGAAACAAGTGGGCATGGCTATGTTTATTTACAAAAAATAAACTTTATTTACAAAAATAGGTGGCTGGCCCTCAGGCTGGAGCTTACCCACTGCTGCAGAAGACTCGTGATTTTTACCATTCTGCGTCTAGGGCTGTGACTCCGATTTTGTAAATTTGGTGAGGGACACCGGTGAAGGGGACAGGGGATCCTCTCGGATGTGCGTTTGCACTGGGAACTCCTTATGGAGGGTCTTTCTGAGCCTCAGCACCCCTGACACCATCTCAGTTGTCTTTTTTACAGAAATGCAGTGTCCTTGCATAATTCCCTGGGCCACTGAAAGCAAACAGGTTTTTTCTGGCGTTGTATGTGCATATTTTTCTTCCTTGCCTTGCACCTTTAACAGAATGCTTTTTATCTGGTGAAAGAGAAACCCACTGGACGCCGTCAAGTGTTCGATTTCCTCTGCCCTTCTTATAGCCACCTCTGCTAACATTTGCCCTTTGCCTCAGGTCATGATTTTTGGGTCCTGAGATCGAGCTCCCTGTGTCAGACTCCTTGCTCAGTAGAGGGTCTGCATCTCCCTCTCCCTCTGCTCCTCCCCCCCATGCTCACGCTCTCTCTCTCTCTGTCTCAAATGAATAAATAAAATCTTAAAAAATAGGGCCACCTGGGTGGCTCAGTTGGTTAAGCCTCTGCCTTTGGCTCAGGTCATGATCTCGGGGTCCTGGATCCAGTCCCGCATCAGGCTGTCTGCTCCGCAGGGAGTCTGATTCCCTCTCCCTCTGTCTACTGCTCTGCCTACTTGTGCTCTCTCTCTCTGTCAAATAAATAAATAAATCTTTAAATATATATAAAGGGGCGCCTCGGTGGCTCAGTCGGTTAAGCATCCAACTCTTGGTTTCAGCTCAGGTCATGATCCCAGGGTCCTGGGATGGAGCCCGGAGTGGGGCTCCCAGCTCAGCAGCAAGTCTGCTTCTCCCTCTCCTTTTGCCCTTTCCCCCAGCTCACATGCTCTCCCTGTGTCTCTCTCTGGAATAAATAAAGTTTAAAAATATATAATAATAATAATAAAGCCATTTGGGGTTTTCTGGAAGATTTCAAATGTGTAGTAGCAACACCTGAATTAATCTTTTCAAATTCATTTGTTTTCCTTAAAATGTTTTTCAGCTGCGTCATTTGGATTTCTGTACCGTCTGTTGAATTATTGTAATTGTTTAAAACACCAACGAGGAAAGCGGGGCTGCCCTTCCTGGTGAGGCCCCGGAGAGGGGGTGGCATTGTTTTGCTGGGGCCCCTACAGTTCAGCATCTGGCCTTGTACCCAGGTCACAAGAAACACTTACTCACATGGCATATGCTTTTCAGGTCTGAACTGCCCATGCCTGATGCTGAAGCTACTTCCCTCCTGACACAGAAATAACGTGAACTTGAGCAAAGAGGAGCGGGTGATCGCCAGGACAGGCCTGGGCAGTGCAGGGCACCCGCACCCCATCCTTAGCTCCGCACGTGCTCTCTCGGATCTGTAAATAATGAAGTGGAACCCCAAGTGTCTCTTTTTTAGCAGTCCCCTTCCAGCCCTGAGGTCACACCTCTGTCCCTCTGACCAGGTTCGCCCCTCATCGACCCCACGTTGAAAGGTCATTTCCACTGGTGTCAATGTCATCCTTTAGGAGTGATAGTTACTAGTTCTGTCTGGGTAAAATGTTCCCGAGCCACCTGCGCCTGGCTGGCCCCTGTGAACTGGTTAAACTTGTTCATCAGAATGAGTGGAAACACACCCGCTGGAGCGGGTTTTTGTTCCCGTATTTTCATTAACCATCCTCGCTAATTGCTAAGGGCGCTTTGAGGAGAGGGCACTAAAAGGCAGCAGCAGGGCCCTTCCAGACCATTTGGGGAGCCCTGCAGAGTTCCCTGGGTACTGGAGCCAGTCTCTTGATGAGGCTAGTAGATCCTGTCACGCTGAGAGGGGCCAGCAGTGAACGCAGACAGAAGGTCTTAAGTGGTGCTTTGTGTTTATCTTTTGTCTTGGGGGATGCCAGGTTCCCAGGAGAAAATCTAAATCCACGAGGGTTGAGTGGCAGCCCCTCTGAAATTCAGGTCCCCGGTAGCACTAGTTGTACCTTTAAAAAAACAAACTGAAAACATGTTAACCATTTTTTCAGTGTCTAGTTCAGCAGCGTAAATATACTCACATTGTTGTGGTTACCATCCCCACCGTCCGTCTCCAGAATGTGTTCATCTTCCCCAAACGGAGACCCTGTCCCCATGAAACACTGACTCCCCTCCCCCTCCTCCAGCCCCTGGCACCTGCCATCTACTTCCTGTCTCTCTGGATGGGACTCCTCTAGGGACCTCACAGAAGTAGAATCAGACAGTATTTGTCCTTTTGCGTCTGGCTTCTTTCACTGAGCACAGTGTCCTCAAGGTTCATCCGTGTTGGAGCGGGTGTCAGAATGGCCTTCCTTTTTAAGGCTGAATAATAGTCCATTGTGTGGATGGACCACATTGTGTTTATCCATTTCTCTGTTGATAGACACTTGGGTTGTTTGCACCCTGTGGCCATCGTGAATAATAATGCTGTGAACATGGGTGTACAAGGATCTGAGTCTCTGCTTTTATTTTTTATTTATTTATTTATTTATTTATTTTAAGATTTTATTTATTTATTTGACAGGGAGACACAACCAGAGAGGGAACACAAGCAGGGGGAGTGGGAGAGGGAGAAGCAGGCTTCCCGCGGAGCAGGGAGCCCGAAGTGGGACTCGATCCCAGGACCCTGGGATCATGACCTGAGCCGAAGGCAGACGCTTAACGACTGAGCCACCCAGGCGCCCCTGAGTCTCTGCTTTTAATTCTTTTGAGTCTACACCCAGAAGTGGAGTTGCTGACGCTTATAATTCTGTCCAACTTTTTGAGGAACTGCCAAACCTGTCCACAGCAGCCACACCATTTTACCTTCCTGCCAGCAATACATAAGGGTTCCAGTTTCTCTACATCCTCATCAACACTGGTTATTTCCCATTTTTAAAAATGATACCATCCCTGGGCGCCTGGGTGGCTCAGTTGGTTAAGCAACTGCCTTCGGCTCAGGTCATGATCCTGGAGTCCCGGGATCGAGTCCCGCATCGGGCTCTCTGCTCGGCAGGGAGTCTGCTTCTCCCTCTGACCCTCCTCCCTCTCATGCTCTCTGTCTCTCATTCTCTCTCTCTCAAATAAATAAATAAAATCTTTAAAAAAAAAAAAAATGATACCATCCCAGTGGGTGTGAAGTGGCTTCTCATTGTGGTTCCAAGTTGCATTTCCCTGATGATGAGTGCTGCTGAGCATCTTCTCCTGTGACTGTTGACCGCCTCTGTGTCTTCTTTGGAGCGAGGTCTATTCAAGTCCTTTGTCCACTTTTGCATTGGGTTGTTTGTTTTCTTTAAGGGTTCTCTATACTGGTTGCATCTGACACCATAGGGTATCGCAAGAACTGAAAAGCAAGTATCGCAAACCTACAGCCTTTGACAGAGGTGGTGGTGGTGGTCCCAGACCTGGGCAGGAAGCAGAATTGGCGTGGTGTGGCCTCCCAACCACAGACCAGCCGATTCCTGCCACTGAAGAGTGGGTGTTTAAAGAGGCCACAGTCATGAGCCCAAGAGCAGTGTGAATCATTAGGAAGAAATCATGACCCATCGACCTCGTTTCCTCTTCTAGTGGCAACGATCCAGCCCAGTAGACCAGGGAAATGAGGTGGAACGTGTGGAAGTGGGAGGCATCTAATCGAGTCCCCCACGACATTCTTAGGGCAGGATGAGAAGTGCACAGAGGTGTTATGATAATTCTGAGCTAATCATCCTTTAGCCAGGCTCATAACTAGTTGGCTGGAAGTTTCCGAAGGGTGTTAATTAGGGTCCCAGGGTCACCTGAGGGGGAGACCGCCCTTGGGTTCCGTCCTCTGCTCTGTCCTGACTGGCTGTTTACTCTGTAATCTAGAAAGATAAAAGATGTGGAAAGTTTAATTATCAAAGCTGGGGATCACAGCTGGAGGGGCAGCCTTCATCCCAGTGCCCTGGAGTCAGGGCCCAGAAATCTCAGCAACTGAAACAACCGGCTGAAGCCAGCGAGATACCATGAGTGTGAAGAGTATTTCAGTCTCTGTGCCTGCCTCTAAGTCATCGCTTCCCAGCCTCGGTGCTGTGGACGTTGAGGGCCAGGGAGTTCTCTGTGGTGGGGCCCTCCTGTGCTCGTGGGATGTTGAGCAGCCTCCCTGGGGGTGACCCACTCAATGCCAGGAGTACCCCCGCCATCGTTACAGTCCAAAATATTTCCAGACAATGCCAAATATTCCCCAGGACACAGAACCTTCCCCCCCCCCCCCCCAGTTGAGAACCACCAATCTAAATAAGCAACTGGAAACACAGGATGGGGAATTAGGACTGAATGACAGCCTAGAGGAGCAGCTCAGAGATTCCAGTTCAGAAAAATACTAGTTTGAGCCAGTGTTTGTGATATAGCAGTCCTACCTCTTCTCCCCACACCCACCCCCAGAGAAACTGCTGTAACTAAATGAGGTTGTTCTGGTACCAAGAAAACTTGCAACAAAGCCAGGACCCTAAGGTTAGTTAATTCCGTGTCTCATCCGGTTCAATCCCAGGAGCTCTAGCCCTGGAATCTCGCCCACTCCTGGCCTTCTGGTCTTATGCAGGTTCCCCTCTCTTGTTCACTCCTCTCTCCTGAGCGCCATATTCCAGCGTCAGCTGCCACCTGCCATCACCTGGAGTCCTCAGGGGCAGCTTGGGTGACTCCACGCGGAAGTCAAACTCACCACCTCTCCCCGCACCCAGCCCCTGGCTCTGCCTTTCCCAGGTCTCCTGTGTCCGGTTCCCGACACCCTCCTTGCCCGTCCACCTGCGTCCACCTGCATCCCCTTGCAGGTTCTACCCCGCCACAGCCTCTGCTTCCAGAGGCAAATGTGATCAAAGAGCCCGTGCATAAACTTTCTCGATGGCTTCAGTTTCAAGGATAAAGTAGAAACTCCAAGGATCCCAAAGGCCCGCAACAGAACCTTCACACACAAGGTGTTCCCTCCATGCTGTCCTTCTGCCCCCTTCATTTCTCCTCATTTCTCCCGTGACCTACCCCAGACCCAGTCTCCCTCTGCCCCTTCCTTCAGCAAATATTTATGGAGCATCCACTCTGCTCCAGGCCTTGTGCCAACAATGAATGACAAACAGAGATCCCCACGTGTGTGGAGTGTCCTCTCTAAGGACACAAATAGAGTTTACTCTTTATTTGTGGATTCTGTATTTACGAATTCACCCACTGGCGACAATTTATCTGTTACCCCCAAATCAATACTCCCTGTGCTTTCTTGGTCATTTGACAACACGCAGAGTGGCAAAACATTGGAGTTGCCCTAAGCACCTATCCTCACCTTCGTTTGCCTTTGTTTGAGCTCGTTCGGTAAACAAGTGTCCTTTTACGGTGTATTTAGTGCCACGTTTTGTGCATTCTTGTGCTTTTTGTTGGCGATTTTGCTGTTGAAAATGGCCCCCAAGCACTGGGCCAAAGTGCTGTCTAGTGTCCCTAGGCCCAAGAAGGCTGTGATGAGCCTTGCAGAGAAAATACATGTATGAGACAAACTTCTTTCAGACGGGGGTTAGAGAGCTGTTGGCTGTGTTCCGTGTTTATGATGCAACAATGTAGATTAAATAAGGTCTCTTCCAACCAACACAGGGAACACAAGGTCAGGTATTGATGGGCTGACGAAAATATGACCAGAGTCTCATGGAACCTGAATCCTCTAGAAGCAGGGGCTCAGCGTTTACTAATTCAGTGTTGACAGCCTTTCTAGACCTAACCGTCCCAAATCCTGAGCGCCCACTATCTGTAGCGGGAGAGATGGCCAGAGACATGGAGAGGAAGTGGAGACCGTGGGGTGTGGGTTCATAGTTCTTTTGTGTTTCCCTAAAACCTGTTTCCTAGGGGTCTTTCCCAGCTCTAGTGATTGAGAGACCTCCCAGATTGAGCTTCCTGGCGCACCTTTCCCTTCACTTCTGCGCTAAGGGTGTGTCTTCTCTCCAACCCACGTTTGTCCCTGTCTGTCATCACCCCCCAATGCAACTTCACTGCAGCCCGTGGAGCCCCATCCCCAGTAAAGGAAACGAACCATCCCCAGCCTGTCTTGGGAGCACACCCTTGCCCTTAACCAGAGCGTGCCTTTGGCCTTGGACTGCCATCCCCCAGGCTTCTCCGATCCACCCTATTCCAAAGCTCTTTTCATTAGACTCATTCCATGGAGCTCTCGTCCGTAGGCTCTGGACCAGTCAGGTGGAGGATAGGTTCGAGTAGGGTGCGAACGAGTCACACGGGAAGCCTGAACAGGGCCCTTTTATCGGGGTACAGGCTTTTCAGCCTCCAGCCTGCCCAGGTGGTGGTCTGCAGAAGGACTGAGCCCAGCCCCGGGCCCCAGCTGCAGCCTGTGTGCGCTTAGAGGTGATCAAAGGACTGAAAAAGCCCAGCAATTATTTTTTATTTTTTTTTATTTATTTTTTAAAAGATTTTATTTATTTGACAGAGCGAGAGAGCACAAGCAGGGGGAGCAGTAGAAAGAGAGGGAGAAGCAGGCTTCCCGCTGAGCAAGGAGCCCGATGCGGGGCTCGATCCCAGGACCTGGGGATCATGACCTGAGCCGAAGGCAGACGCTTAACCATCTGAGCCCCCCAGGCGCCCCAACAGCAATTATTTTTTAAAGTTATAAGCCTTAACTACTTCGTTTAACTTAAAGTAGATAAGTGTACTTGTATTTGTCAATCTTTTGGTATCCAATGGCTTTTCCTTTGAAATTGGAAATCCCTGCCATCTTTCTTGCTTTAGACCAGACCTGTAAGAGGGGCGCCTGGCTGGCTCAGTTGATAGAGCACGCGACTCGTAGGTTCAGGCCTCATGTTGGTGTAGAGATTGCTTGAAAATAAAGTCCTTTTAAAATAAACAAGCCAGATCTGTGGTATACTCTGCACTATATTTCCATTTAACGAAAATTTCAAGAAAACCGGAAGCCTTCTGAATGCTGAACACTTCTAGATTTATGTGATGGGTTTCCCCTAATTTGTTAGATCACCTTCTTCTAATCAGATGGTATTTTGGTTTGCTTGTTTTTAAGTGACTTGCTTGTAAGTTTTAGAAACACTAACTCTTTTGCATTAGTGGTTCAAGAGTTTAAGTAGCATTTCGTTGTTAAGGAATGTGTCTGTAACACGAGTATTGCTGCTCTGGAATTGACCAGAAGTGGCTCTAGTTCAGCAAATGTTTGCAGGCAGACGGCCTCAGAGCATCTTGTCGGCCTCGTTTGCCTCATCCTGAGTTGTGCACCTTGATAGAGAAGAGGCTTCAGTTACCGGCGTGGACCTGTTAAATGCAAGTTGCCTAAGAATGTACCTGTTCAGGGCACCTGGGTGGCTCAGTTAGTTAAGCGTCTGACTCTTTTTTTTTTTTTTTTAAGATTTTATTTATTTGAGAAAGAAAGAGCACGAGTCAGGGGGCGGGGAGAAGCAGACTCCCCTGTTGAACAGGGAGCCCGACTCAGGGCTCGATCCCAGGACACTAGGATCATGTCCTGAGCCAAAGGCAGGCGCTTAACAGACTGAGCCACTCAGGCGCCCCAAGCGTCTGACTCTCGATTTCAGCTCAGGCCATGATCTCAGGGTCATGGGACAAGCCCCCACATCGGGCTCCGTGCTCAGCGGGGAGTCTGCTTAAGATTCTCTCCCTCTCTGTCTGCCCCTCCCCCATCTCTAAAATAAATAAATAAAATCTTTTAAAAAAGGATTGTATCTGTTAACCCAGGATGAAGAGCAGACAGCTCATAGCAAAACCCTGTTTTTACTAAATATCATTCTTCAGAATCACTGTCTTAAACTACCCTCATCTTATTTCCCTTGAATGTTCCGCCTATTTCTACACATGGATTGGCCCCACGTAGATATTCCCAGGTTCCACTGTTATCTTGTATTTTCAGCTGTACTAGCATCCTGGGGGTATTTTGGCCTGACAGTGTCCACAGCGAGAGCTCCCATGTTCCTCTTGCCCCTGCTCCCTCTGTCTCGCTTCTTCCAGTCCCACCCCCTGAGGGTACCACCCAGTGGCCCAAACCAGATGTCTCAGTCTTCCCACTTTTCTGCAGCCACCCTACCCTCCCTGCCTGCATTAAGGACATCGTCACTGGCATGCAGACCACTGAACTGGTTCCCTCCCTCCATCATTCCTCTGCCTTCTTTACTTCTCACCCCTGCCATCACCATTCTCTCTAGGAACGTGGGTCTCATCCTGTGTGTCCTTCACTTGGAATACCCGTGATTCCCCATCAGGAAGTCAAAGTGCCGGAGAATGGCACATGAAACACCACACATTCCCAGCCCAGTCTGCCTTTTGATCCTCATCTCTGGCCACACTCTCCCCCCACCCCGACTCCCATGCCCCCTGCCTGCCCACCACGCATGGACCCCCACCACCCTCCCCTGGAATAGCCTTTCCCCTTCCTCCTTTTCTCCTGACCACCTCCTGCTCATCCTTCAAGACCCAGTGCAGGTGACCCCATAACCTTCCTCCTCCCCTCCACCAGGAAGAATGACTCATCTTCCTCCCTGGGACACTCCCAGCTCCCAGTACTAGAAATCCCATAATTAGGGGCGCCTGGGTGGCTCAGTCGTTAGGCGTCTGCCTTCGGCTCGGGTCATGATCCCGGGGTCCTGGGATCGAGCCCCGCATCGGGCTCCCTGCTCCGCGGGAAGCCTGCTTCTCCCTCTCCTGCTCCCCCTGCTTGTGTTCCCTCTCTCGCTGTGTCTCTCTCTGTCAAATAAATAAATAAAATCTTAAAAAAAAAAAAATAGAAATCCCATAATTATTTGCTAATGTGTCACCTTCTTGATCATCTGGATTCCTCAGGCCTGGGGATCTGCCTTACTCAGACACCATTATTGCCATGGAAAGAGGTATTTTATGTTTTCTAAACTAATCCGCAAACTTTTTATCAGTATTACTTTGGGGGAAACCTAGCCCTTTTAGAAGCTGTGACTGCCTAGACAGTGCAGGGCTCCGCGAGAGGAGCTAAGCCCCAGTTTCCCCACTTTCCAGTGTTCTAAGGTCTTGTGTATTCTGGTATTGAGCCCCGTCCCACAGTCTTGTGTGTTCAGGAAAAAGTTGCCAGTCTTTCTTTAGTGAGGTGCTTGGATATCAGGGGCAGGCATGAGGAAGGCACCAGTTGGCCCCTTGCCCTATTCCTACACCTGGGTGTAGATTTATTTCCTCCCCGAATCTTCCCCAGAGCCCTGTGAGGTAGGCACCATGTACTGTTCTGCATAGATGGCCAAACAGTCTCGGGTGACTAAGTAGCTAGCCAAGAACGCAGCGGTAGCACCAGCAGGTGACAGTCAAGATTCAGACCCCCACTCTTCCTGACCCCAGAACCTACGTATCAGAAGAGAACAGTCATGTACCAGAATGTCCCTAATTCTGCACCCCCACACTTGGGGGAAGAGACTGAAGTCGTGGAGCTTCTATAACCTACCAGAAACGTTGGGTTCTGCAAAACCCAGCGCAGTGCTGATTTGGGGTGGCATCAGAAATGGCCACCATCTCCTTTGAGCTTTTTCTCAAACTTGTATTTTGAAAAAATTTTAGATTTATGGAAGAGTTCTAAAGAGATTATGCAGAGAGTTCCTACAAATAGGCCCTGCGCCCAGCTTCCTCCTCATGCTAACCTTTTAGTTTTTAATTATCAAAGTCATACCAGCATCGCAGAAAATTTGGAAACTAGAGAAACGAGGGGAAACAGCCATGATCCCACCCAGCTACAGTGAGTCTTCCTTCTGTCGTGTCGCCTTCCAGGATTTTCTGTCTTTATCCATATTGTCCTGCACGGGTGTCCTGGGTGGTGCAGTCCTTTGGAAAAGCAGTTTGGTGATAACCAGTCTAACATCATAAAACATACCTAACCTTTGCCTCTGGAACGCTGTCTCTTTGAGACTTCGGTCTGAAATTGGAATGAGTCAAATGTCTAACAACAGAGAAGTAATTCAGAGAAGTAATTAAAATGGAACTTAGAAAAACAGAGCAATGCGAGAACGGGAAACATGTATATGTCCGCCGTCATTAATGAACGTGAACACCTGGGGCGCCCAGGTGACTCAGTGGCTTAAGCGTCTGCCTTCAGGTCATGGGTCCTGGGGTCAAGCCCCAGGTCAGGCTCCCTGCTCAGCGGGGAGTCTGCTTCTCCCTCTCCCTCTGCGCCCCCCCCACTCATGCTCGCGTGCACGCAATCGCGCACTCTCTCTCAAATAAATAAAACCTTTAAACAAAAAAATGAACCCATGCAGATACAGATCGGGGAACAGAGAGAGACCCCTGTGAATGACAGAGAGAATATGGATTAGTTTCAGTTTTAATTTTTCCTTTTTTTTTTTTTTTTTTTTACATTGAAGTTCACTCTTGTTCTGTTAATTAAGAGGGATCACGTCCAGGTAACAGTGACATAGGCGACATTTTCTCATGTGCCCTTGTCAGTGTTTGATGAGGACTGCTTCTCATCAGCCAGGACGAATCTCTGCAGGTGAAGATTGGTGCCACATTCTGTACTTACGGACTATAACGTGCAGCCGGCTGGATTTGCGCCCAAGAATGTTCTCCTTTGTTCCCTTTCTTTTCTTCCCCTAAGATGACTCACTGTAGCCATTTGCCTTCATTAGCTCTTATCTTTATTAACCAGAACAACATAGAGAAATGCCATCTTGGTATTAGACATGACTTTGGAGAAATGTCTTATTTATCAATAAATAAGCTGGCGCACCCCCCGCCCCCAGAAAAAAAGCCCTTTGAAGTTCAGGTTTACTAAGAATGATTTACCCCCAGGCAATACAGCAGGTTCTTACCGGACATCTAGTTGTCTGGGTACTAAGACCTAGCCTGCCTGTCCCATCTCAGCCTCATTTTCCCTCTTGTGCAAAATCACAGTGATGTTTCTCTACACCTGTCTCAGAAGTGATGCTAGGGGTGCCTGGGTGGCTCAGTCGGTTAAGCGACTGCCTTCAGCTCAGGTCGTGATCCCAGGTCCTGGGATCGAGCCCCACATCGGGCTTCCTGCTCCGCGGGGAGCCTGCTTCTCCCTCTCCCACTCCCCCTGCTTGTGTTCCCTCTCACTGTGTCTCTCTCTGTCAAATAAATAAATAAAATCTTTAAAAAAAAAAAAGGAAGTGATGCTAGGCTGCTTGAGGGAGCGCTAGAACAACTTGGACCACTTCTGCCAGGATTAAGATCTTACATCAGTATTTCCGGGAAGCAACACGCATGTGTTGTACCACAAAGCGTCCCTGAGTCTTAGACATTCCAGAAGGAGAAGCAGCTCCAAATGGTTTTCGTGGAGACTCGTGGTTTCTCACCACGGACCCTGCGGTCTTTCTTAGTGTACTAGCACAGCTTTTTTGTTGTGGGTCACCTCGCGGTGTTGGAAGGGTCTGAAGAGCCTTCTGCACCTCAGAGGAAGGCAACTCAGAGAATTCGGGGGCTGGAGGAGGCTGAGGGAACTCCAGGCTTGCTCTTGCGGGTTAGAGATGAGAACATCAATGGCCCCTCTCCCGTGTTTCCCTTGACAAGTTGGAGGCCACGAGGCCTATAACCCCGACTCCAGGCAAATAACGTGGTTCTGTCAGGAAAGCCCACAGGCTGGGGCCAGGGGCAGGCGTGCGTGCGTAGTTCCCAAGGACGGGGATGCTCTGGGCGCCGGGAGGACGGGGATGCTCTGGGCGCCGGGAGGACGAGGAGGGCTGTCCTCGTGACGTTAGCCAGGGTAGCAGGAATCCCACGGAGACTCAAGGAGAAGGGTCAGCTGCAGAGGGTCTGGGCCAGAGCCAGTGCCGTCGGGGCAGGAGCTAGATCAGCACCCGGCATATCTGAGGGTGAAGAAGAACATGAAGTTCCGGGGGCGGAGCAGTTCGTGAGGCCACGGGGATTGACAGTCACTCACTTCCTGACCGTGTCCTTCCCACACCTTCCAGCAGAATCCAGGGGCCACACAGCCTGTTAGGTGGAGCTTTTTAAAAAATCCCACCAGAGATAATAGCCCTGAAGGCAGCAGGTTGCCTTTACTTTTTTTTAAATAAAGATTTTTACTTATTTGACAGAGAGAGACACAGCGAGAGAGGGAACACAAGCAGGGGGAGTGGGAGAGGGAGAAGCAGGCTTCCCGCGGAGCGGGGAGCCCGATGCGGGGCTCGATCCCAGGACCCCGGGATCATGACCTGAGCCACCCAGGCACCCCAGCAGGTTGCCTTTAAAGTGAACTAGTAGGCCTCACCTTTGGGTGCCATCCCCATCCCTCTCCCCACTCCACCCAGTGCCCTCCCCCACCTGGCGGAGACAAGGTCTGTGGACCCGTGCTGGGAGCAGGCTGGCCCAGCACATAGATCAAAGCAGTGTTGACATCCAGAGATGAATGACACCTGACCCTTGCCCTCCAGGAGGTCAGGGTTCGATGAGGCAGTGTAATAAACGCCGTAACCAGTAGTGTGCACAAAGGTAAAGGGCACAGAAAGGCCTAGGATGTGGGGGTGCGAAAGAGGGAGGGCAACCCAGGGGGACTCTGGCCAGGCCCCAAAGCTCGCCAGGCGAAGGGATGCCTGGGCCAAAGCACCCAGGGCTGCACGTCAGCATGGTTGGGGTGCAGAGTGCAAATGGTGCACAACCAGGCCAGGGAGTCAGAGCCAAAGCCGTGGGGATGCTAACAGGTATGTGGTGAGACCCTCGGGCAGCAGGGTGGGTGGGAGGGGAGGGGACGGGCGGCCCCCCAAGGACGTGGCAGCTTGGGCTAACTAATCAGGGAACAGGCCCATGCCCCGTGAAGTAGACAAAACACAGGGCCAGTGACCCATTGGCCCTGAGGGTGCAGGAGAAGGCTGGACTGCGGGTACCACCCACTCGGGAGCTGGCCCAGGGAGGCAAGGTCCTATGAGGATGAAGGAGGTTCCAGGAGAGCATGTGGAGGGGCCTCAGTGAGAAGGGAGAGAATTATACAGAGAGGGGAGGGCACCTCTCCTGGGAAGTGAGCCCCCCAGCCTAGTTCCCTGGTGCGGGGAGGGCCTGTGTTCCCAAGGCACCAGGAGTGCTCAGAAGAAATCTGTCAGCCCATGCTGAAGGATCTGAGAATCCGCACCCTCCACCACACTTGCAGAGTGCAACCCAGCGTGCTCTCCAGGAAGCTGGACATACAGGGCTCGACCAGACGGTCACTGGCCTGCTCTCAGGAAGCTTGCCGCTGGGGGGGAACACTGACAGCCTGCACTGTGGTGGGGGCAGTCGGACCGAGGAGACTTAGGGCATGGGACCCAGCTACTAATACGGATTTATCCCAAGAAGGTATCTAACACAGATGAAGTATTTCATGCATCTGTCTGTTGGAGTTTTGTTTTTTTTTTTTAATTTAAATTCAGGTTAGTTGACATACAGTGTAGTATTAGTTTCAGGAGTAGAATTAAGTGATTCACCAGTTGCATATAACCCCCAGTGCTCATTACAGTAAGTGCCCTCCTTAATGCCCATCACCCAGTTACCCCATCCCCCCACCCCCTCCCCTCCAGCAACCCTCAGTATTTCCTAGAGTTAAGAGTCTCTCATAGTTTGCCTCTCTGTTTTTATCTTACTTTGTTTTTCCTTCCCTTCCCCTATGTTCATCCGTTTTGTTTCTTAAATTCCACACATGAGTGAGATCATTTGGTATCTGTCTTTCTCTGACTGACTTATTTTGCAAAGCATAGTACTCTCTAGTTCCATTGGTTTTATTATGACCACTGGAAGCATCCCGGGAACATGCCGTTGGAGGAATATTCCTGTTTAATAAGCAGTTTCACAGCCATTGCAAAAGATTTCTGCAGGAAAGAAAGCGTAAAAGTTTCCTGAAATACATTTTACAGTGCGGTAGAATGTTTGTGACAAAATCTTAAGCAGAAAGGCAAGATGCAAAATTTGTTTATTCAGTGGGGGCTTACCCACGCGTTAGGTCGAACCGTGTGAATTTTCGTAGGTTATAAGTGGTTGATTATTAGCGACAGTTCCGCTAAATGGAATTAATAGAAATAAGAACGGAATGGAATGTGCTAAGACAGGAGTAGTGGTCCTTTGTGGTTTGTGAAATACTGGGTGGTTGCTCTTTTATTCTTACTAGAAGTTTCTCACATGCACTAACCATACCACTTGTGCTGTGAGCCTCGGAGGAGAGACTTCCCATGCCTGCCAGCAGGCCAGCCCTTTGAGAGCACCCTCCCTGGGTTCCTTTTCTCTGGCCAGCATCCCCATGCTGACACTCTTCCTCTCACGTCATGGCTGGGATCCCTTGGTTGTCCCAGCGACCCTCCGGGCGTGCTCCACTTGGCCTGCCTTTGGCCCACATGGGCTTCTCGGCCCACCTGCATCTGACCCTCCATGGTGCTGGTCAGAATACAGCTTTTTGGGGGTGCCTGGGTGGCTCAGGCGGTTAAGCGGCTGCCTTCGGCTCGGGTCATGATCCTAGGGTCCTGGGATCGAGGCCTGTGTTCAGCTCCTTGCTCAGCGGGGAGCCTGCTTCTCCCTCTGCCTGCCATTTCCCCTGCTTGTGCTTGCTCTCTGTCTCTCTCTCTTGCTCTCTCTGTGTCAAATAAATGAGTAAAAAAATCTTTAAAAAAAAAAAAGAATACAGCTTTCTGGGTGCCATCCTGGCCGGTGTCACAATGAACCATCTACTAACTGAACTTGGCCTCAGCCTGAGATAAACCCCACAAGCAGGCTTGGCCCTCTGGACTCTTGTCATCGCACTGATACTGATGAGGTCTAAGGTGACCCAGCTCTGCACACACCCCATTGCTGATTTACTGAGCCTGCGACGGGCACCCAGCAACCCCCTAGATGATCTCACCTAGAGGACCCCCCAAGCCCCACCCATCTTTGCGGAGTCTCTTGACATTTCCTTCATAGTGGCTGTCAAGTTAGTGTTGGGTCAGCTCATCTCCCTGTCCTTATTTCCAAACCTGATTTGAAGGAGCTCCTCTATTCCATGTGAATTTGATAAGCAAGCCATCTGTGTTCTCATCTCAGGCAAGACTGAGGACAGAGCCCTTTGGCATCCCACTAGAGATCCTCCTTCTACCTGAGGTAGGTCCATGACCAAGCTCAGGTATGAATGGCCAGTAAGTTTTAAAGGCGCGCAACCTGTACTCCTCCCTTTCTTATTTCTCCCTCAAATTCACCGGGATGCCATGTGGGATTGATGATGCCTGGGGGCTGGTATATACTCCATCTCCCCACTGGGCCCAGAGCCACCCAGGACGAGCCATCCATTCGCTGTAATGGCTCTAAATGGCTCTCTGTCTGCTCCACACTTGGGCCGCAAAGCTCAGAGTTTAGTCTGTCTTTGTTCAAGGAAATGGGAAACCGATTCATGCCTGTTTCCTGTGTTCAGAGCGCATAAGCCTCTTTTTTTTCTTTTTTTTTTGCCACAGACTGAGTTTTTAAGATGAATTTCCTTTCTCCTTTCGTGAACCGCAATCACTTTGCCCTCCTGCTGCCTTCTGTCACTTCTGTCCCCTCCCTGGCTCCCCAGAGTTGCCACATAGAGGCTCAGACAGGCTCATCTCGAACTGTCTTCCTGGCTGAGGTGAACTTCAGATCTGGCAACTTTAATTTGTGCAGTTTTGCGTTCAGCAGCTGCTCTGTACCAAGCACTAAGAAACCAAGGTTAGCTATGCGTTCCTCTCTCCTTTTACCTTCCTTCCTGCCCCTCTAAGCACATTTCTCTGACCCTTCCCCATGGAAGTGCTAGGGATATATAAAGAACAGAAATTTATTTCTCACAATTCTGACAGCCGGCTATTCAAATTCAAGGTGCCAGCAAATTTGGTTTCTGGTGAGAGCCCTCTTTAGGCAGAAAGGTGGGGTGGGAGGTGGGGTGGGAGGAGGGAGGCATCTGGGCTCTCTGGTGTCTTTATTTGAGAGAGAGAGAGAAGCAGACTCCCCACTGAGCAGGGAGCCCAACGTGGGGCTCAGTCCCAAGACCCTGAGATCATGACCTGAGCCGAAGGCAGGCGCTTAACCGACTGAGCTACCCAGGCGTCCTTCTGGTGTCTCCTTTAGGTTAAGGACACCGATCCTATCAGATCAGGGCCACACCTGATGTTCTCATTTAACTTAATGACTTCCTTGGAGACCCCATCTGCAAAGACAGCCACTCTGGGGGTTAGGGCCCCAACATGCAAGTTTTGGGGAGACACAAATACAAACATTTAGTCCATAACATGGATGAACCTTGAAAACGTCATGCTAAGTGAAATAAGCCAGGCACAGAAAGACACATAATGTGTGATTCCACTGATGTGAGGCACCTCAAGGGGACAAACATTGTTAGGAAACATGGTTTTATTCATTGTTGGGAGCTATGGGCTGAATTGTGTTCCCCTCAGATGCCCATGTTGAAGCCCTAGCCCCCAGCGTGATGGTATTTGGAGGTAGAGCCTTTGGGAAGTAATTAGGTTTAGATGAGGTCATGAGGGTGGGGCACCCATGATGAGGTTTAGTGCCCTTGTAAGAGGAGACCCAGAGAGCTTGCTCTCGCTCTCTCTCCACCCGTTGAGCACACAGGGAGACCTGGGCTGGCTGGCTGCAAGCCAGAGAGAGAGCCTTCCCCCAGGACCAAGGCTACCTGCACCTTGATCTTGGACTTCCCAGCCTCCAGAATTGTGAGAAATTGATGTCTGTTGTTCAGGCCCCCCAGTCTGTGGTACTATGTTATGGCAGCCCATGCTGACCAAGACCTTGGTCATGAGTGTTCTTTCTAGTTTTTTTGTTGTTGATGGTGGTGGTGCTTTTGTTTATGTCAGACTTTTCATTTTGAAATCATTATGGACTCACAGTAAATTGCAAAGGTCACAGGTACCCTTCACCCAGCTTCCCCAGTGGTTCCTTTCTGAGTGACTATATAGGATACCAAAACAGAAAATTGCATCGGGACGGTGAGTGCGTCTAGTTCTGTGCCGTTTGATCACCCATGAAGATTCTCATGACCACCTGTGTTACCGAGGTCGAGGGCTGTTCCGCCACCGTGAAGATCAACCCCTGCACATCCACTCCCCCATCGCCGAACCCCGGCAGCCACTAATCCCTTTCCATCTCTGGAACTCAGTCATTTCAAGGATGTGACATAAATGAAATCATCCAGTGTCCTTTTGAGATTGGCTTTTTTCTCTCAGGACCGGCGCCCAGGAGGTCCACCCAGGTTGTTGCATGTTATCAAAAATTCCTTTTCCTGGGGCGCCTGGGTGGCTCAGTCGGTTAAGCATCTGCCTTCAGCTCAGGTCATGATCCCAGGGTCTTGGGATCGAGTCCCACATCAGGCTCCCTGCTCAGCGGGAAGCCTGCTTCTTCCCCTCCCCCTTCCCCTGCTCCTGCTTGCTCTCTCCCTCATAAATAAAATCTTTAAAAAAAAATTTCCTTTTCGTGGCAGAGTAGGATTCTGTGGTCTAGATGGACCACAGTTTGGGGCTATTCCTGAATAAAGCTGCCACGGATGGTCACATACAGGTTTCTTTCTGGCCATATATTTTGTGTTCCTCTGAAATGAATACCCAGGGGTGCCGTTTCCGAATTTTCTCTGCAAACTGCCCCGCTGTTTTCCCTCCCCGCCATCAAATGTGTGAGTGATCCAGCTTCCCCACACCCTCCCTGCTCCCCGGCTTTAGAGAGGTCTCTCTTTCTCATCTTAGCCCTGCTGGTAGTCCTGTCTCCTGGTGGCTTTATTTGCATTTCTCTCGTGGCTCGTGAGTGGAGCACCTTCTCCTGCGCTTTTTTACCATCTGTGTATTTCCTTTGGGGAAATGCGTCTTCATCTCTTTGGCTGATTTTCTAAATGGGTTGTTTGTGTTTTTACTGTGGAGTTTTCAGAGCTTGTTATATATTCTACGTGCTAATCCTTTGTCAGATGGGCGCCTTGCGGATATCCCCGCCCCCCTCCGCCCCCATCCTTTTAGAGCAAAAGTTTCCAATTATGATGAAGTCAATTTAGAGGTTTTTTGTTGTTAGGGTTTTTTTTTTTTTTTTTTTTTGTCTTTTGTGGATCAGACTTTCAGTGTCTTACCAAAGAACTCTTCATGAACCAAGCCTTAGTTCCTGAAGGTTGTATCCTTTGTTTCCTGTGAAACATTTTATAGTGTTACATTTTTCATTTCAGTCTGGTCCACTTTGAGTTTCTGTTTGTGAAAAACATGAAGTTCAGGTTGCGGGTCATTTTTATCCCCAGGCACATAGGCATTATTGTCCTCTCTATTTTTAATTTCCAAAATTATCCACAGAATAGTAATACAGAATATTTTGTAGTATTGTAATTCACAAGTATATCACAAGTAAATGACCCACATTTCCTGCATGGTATTCATGCAAAAGATACGTATGTGCTATTAACATTATTCTTTTGCTGTATGGAAGGGATTTTTTGAACCCAGATCTTAAGATCACTCACTATTAAACATTATTTCTCAACTTACAAAACCATTTATACCAGGGGCAATTAACTGTGGGTGGCGGCATTATGGATTATTTCTACTTTTATGCCTTTTTTGTGATTTTTAAGTTTTCTGCACACATAGTCAAGAAGATGAGCACATTTTTTTTTTTTTTTTTTTATGGCGTTTGCTGGGTTTGACATAATTTGGGAGTAGAAGGCTCGTGAATGATTTTTATTGGGTAACACCAGGTTTAGGAAGAGTATTCCTTCTGGCTCACACATACCTTCTAAGCCCCAAGATGCTTTTTTTTTTCCCCTTTGTCCCCTGAGGCACCGGGTTAAGGTTTTTTGTTGTGTTGTGTCTCTTTGTCTTCTATAGTTTTATTCATCTTTATACCATCTTGCTTGTGTAACGTCAAAATGAAGCAGGGCAGAGAAATCAATGAGTTGTCTTGGCATCGATTTAGTCTATTCTCAGGTGGCTGGAAAGCCAGGAACTGTGAACTGAAAACTTCATTTTGTCTCAGATTCTCTTAATTGTCTCTCGAACACTTGCCCGAAGCGCGTGCTTGCTAGAACTCTCCAGAGACAGGCGGCAATCTCCGCCTGAAAGCAAAGTCTTCACTGAGACAAAGAATGGGGGCAGGGACGGGGACACAGGACCTCAGTAAATATGAGAAAGTAGCAGTTATTTTAAAACTGCTGTGCAGCTGGGGAAGGCCATTCCCACCTAAAGCTGCCACTTGGCTGGTCCCTTTGTGTGGCCTTTTGCAGAAAATGGGGGTGGGGGGGACTTCTGTGCCAGGGCCCAGCTGCCTTCAAAAGATGTTTCCAGTTGCTTTCCCATTGAGCAGCTGGAGGAATCTGCCATTGAAAATATAAAATTCTTGCTGCAAAGTCGGTATTTTTAGAAACAAATGTGCTTCTAGATTATAAAGGACAGTTTAAAGCCAATTAAGATGCTCACTGGATATGTCATATTGGGCTGCCTTGAAAAAGGACTTTCAGCAGGCGTGTAACTATGAAGTCTCGTTAATGAATTTTCCTTGTGAGCCCTTATGATTCCTACCAGAGCTAATGGGTTGTGCTTGTGTATCCAGGAAAAGTCTGTAGCCTAAAGGACCTATGAGAGACCGGGGTCATGCTGGGAGTATAACTATGCTGGAAATTAGCCCCTCTGAACTGAGCTTCGCAGTGTGGGGTCTGATGCTCGAGTAAAGTATGGGAATATCTCGTTTTATTGCACTTTGCAGATAACGTGTTTTTTACAAATTGAAGATTTGTGGCAAGCTGGCATCAGCAAGCAAGTCTGACCAAGCCATTTTTCTTCACTTTGTGTCTCTGTCACATTTTGGTAATTCTCACACTATTTTAAACTTTTTCTTTACTCTATTTGTCATGGTGATCTGTGATCTGTGATTACGACTCTGGAAGCTCAGGTGATGGTTAGCCTTTTTAACAATAAAGTGTGTGGGTTTGTTGCCTTTTTTTTTTTTAAGATTTTATTTATTTATTTGAGAGAGAGAGCGCGCGAGCATGAGCAGGGGAAGGGGCAGAGGAGTAGGAAGAGAAAGAAATCCCAAGCAGACTCTACTGAGCGCGGAGCCCAATGTAGGGCTTGATCCCATGACTGGAAATCATGACCTGGGCAAAAATCAAGAGTCAGATGCTTAACCAACTGAGCCACCCAGGCGCCCCAACAATAAAGTGTTTCTTTAAGGGGCGCCTGGGTAGCACAGTCAGTTGGGCAGCCGACTCCTAGTTTCAGCTCAGGTTTTGATCTCAGGGTCGTGAGATTGAGCCCCATGTTGGGCTTGGTGCTTAGCACAGAGTCTCCTTCAGATTCTCCCCATCCCCCTGCCCTTCCTGCTCATGCACTCTCTCTCTCAAATAAATACATAAATTTAAATATATTTTTTTAACAATAAAGTGTTTTTGAGGGCACCTGGCTGGCTCAGTCAGTGGAGCACGTGACTCTTGATCTCAGAGTTGTGAGTTTGAGCCCCACATTGGGTATGGAGATTACTTAAAAATAAAAATCTTTTTTTAAATGTGTTTTTTAATTAAGGGATGGATAGTGTCTTTTTAGAAATAATGCTATTGCACACTTAATAGCCTACAGCATAGTGTGAACATAACTTTTACAGGCACTGGGAAACCAGAAAATTCCTGTGACCCACTTTATTGTGGTGGGTCTGGAACCGAGCCCATGATATCCCCGGGATGTGTAAGTGGGATCCTGATACCTGTCACTCAGGCTTAGTCGTCCTTAGTGCTCACAGAGACCACTCTTCAAGACACCAAGACAAAATAGGTTTTAAAGAATAATCGTCATGAGAACAGGCGGCTGTCTGTGTTGCTGAGAACAGCGTGTATTTTTTCCCCCCTCGGGCAAAGAACTTTTTTTCCATTTTCTCTGCTTGCTTCTTATTTTTTTCCCTGCCTCTTCCCTGGGTCCCCTTGCAGAAATGGCTCTGTGGCAGATAGTCTCTGCGGCAGGCCCGGTGCGCGCCGATCGATGCCCCCTCTCAGCAGTGGGCAGACAGTGCTAATTAGGCTCTGAAGCCACTTTTCGTGGGGGTGCAGACGGCGCTAGGCGGCCACGTGCCGAACCCCGCACCGTGGCCCGGATCCCAGCACCGCGCCACTGCCCATCCGTCCCATGGCTGCCGGCTTTCAGAAAACATGATGGCAGGATGAGTACATATTCCTGTCGCTCTGAGAGCCAAGGGCAGAGGACCGGCTCACGCTGAGTTCTGCTCCTGCAGAAAGATGGCTCTGCCTCACGGGGTTTATTCATTTGTTTGATAACTTTACTGAGCTGGGACTCACATACCGTATGATCCCCCCAGTTAAGTGTGCCATGCAGTGGCTTTTCGTAGAGCCACAGTCCCCACGATGAGCACTGGTACCCCCAAGAGAAACCTCTACCCATTAGCCATCACCCTCCATTCTCCCCCCCAGTCCTACACGACTACCTCCTGTCTCCTTGGATTTGCCTGCTGCGCCCATTTCCTAGAGGCGGGCTCCTACAGTCTGTGGTCTTTTGTGTCGGCCCTCTGCCACGCAGCAGATTTTCTAGGTTCGTCCACATGATAGCCTGAATCAGGGCTTCCTTCCTGTTATGGCCGAATAATAGTCCGTTGTATGAACAGACCACAATTGTGTTTCTCTGTCCTTCGGTTGGCAGACGTCTGGGGTCGTTTCCGTGTTGGGCTGTTGTGAATTATGCTACTGGGAGCATGTATGTGCAGGTATTTGTGTGGCCATACCTTATCGCTTCTCTTGGGCATATACCCAGGAGTGGAACCACGGGAGCGTAGGGCGACTCTGCTTAACCGTTTGAAGAACCACTAGTTTTCCAGAGTGCTATGCCATTGTGCCTTCCCACCAGCCGTCCCACGATTTCCCTGTGTCTAGATGTAGGAAAATTCCCCCCGGAGGATGTTCGAGGCTCCCAGCCCTGGCAGGCAGACCTCTAGGCCCCTGGGTGCCTGGTGTTTGAGGGTATCCAGGATTTGCTTTAGCCAGGTATGGTAAACCGTGCCGGTATGCATATGACTGCCAGGAGAGGAAAAGTTTGTACTCACAGTCCTCTCGGAGTGGGAGGCAAGACACGCCACGGAGGGCCACAGGGGCAGGCCCTGGGGTCAGTCAGGAGCCAGAGGGCATGATGGGAAAACGTGGGCAAGAGCCTTTGCTGTGGTTTCTGTGGCGAGGAACGGGTGGGGCAGAGTAAACAGGCTGAGGACTGGCTAGTTTGAAAAATCTCAGTGGGCTCTGGGGCGTAGGGGCTGTCCCTAGTTGCCCGGCACCTGCCCCCGGGGGTGATCAGGGCAAGGGGACGGTGGCCCTGAGTGCGAGAGCCCCACAGAGGAGGGGTTCGGAGTGTGGGCTCTGGATTGGTGGGTTTGCATGTGAAAGGCGCTCTTGCAAGTGAGTCCTTCCTGAGCTCTAGGAATCCGCCAGCCCTGGGAGGGGCAGGCTTTCCTGGGTCAGCAAGGGCCCAGATGTCAGATCATCAAAAATAGAGAATAGAAAGACATGGTTGAAACGGCTGGTCTGTGCCAGAGCCACCAACTTGTGTACAAGTTACAGAAAGACTCGATTAGTGATTGTCCACCCCTTATTTAAAAAGTCTTAAGTAGTTTGAGAGGAGCAGTGGTGGCTAGACCCTCCAGGGAAAAAAAACGATTTTTCCCAGGAGGCCATATGGCTGCCAAATGAACGGCATTATGTTTACCTGTAAGAAGCCCCCCCAGCTCGGATCCTTTTGGGGCATATGTGTGTAACTCATAAAGCAATACAAAGACTATCAGTGCTCTAAAGAAATATCTTATGTATTTGAGCAAACAAGGGCGTTCTAAAACATCATGATAATTTCTCACTTGACACCTTTCTTGTATACGGTGAGTCCTCCTTTATTCGCGGATTCTGTATTTGCAAGCGTACCTACTCACTAAAATTTATCTGTGACCCCAAATCCACAACCGTGGGGCCGTCACGGTCCTGTGCGGGCATGTGCAGTGAAAAATATGAGTCACCCGACATGCATGTTGCCAGTTGAGGCCAGACAAGGTCACACCCTGCCTTCTTGTTCCAGCTCGTACTGTAGACAAGTGTCCTGTTTGCAGTGTGGTTAATGCCATGTTCTTCACATTTTTGTGCTCTCCGTGGGTGATTGGGCTGCTTGAAATGGCCCCCAAGCATTGTGCTGAAGGGCCGTCTGGCATTACTAAGTGCAAGAAGGCTGTGAAGCCTCGGACAGAGAAAATCCACGTGTTAGATACGCTCCATTCAGGCCTGTGTTGTTGTCCTAGTGACCATGAGTTCAATGGTAATAGATCAGTAGTATATATTAAATAAGGTGTCTTTCAAGAGAAACACACATTAAACAAGGTTACATATGGATGGGTTGATGGAAGTGTAGGCAGAAGCTCCCAGAAGCACAACTTTGGGTCTCCACTAGGAGCAGTGATACGGCCCTGGCTAATTTCAGTATCCACTGCAACTTTGCGGAACATCGTGACAGTGAATACTGAGAATCAGCTGCAGCTTTTTATTTTGAAATCGTTTAAGATTCACAAGAAGTCGGGAGGCCCCGACTGGGGGTGGCTCAGCCGGTGAAGCGTCTGCCTTCGGCTCAGGTCATGATCCAGGGTCCTGGGATCGAGCCCCGCTGCTCCCTGCTCCAAGGGGGAGCCTGCTTCTCCCTCTCCCTCTGCCTGCCGCGTGCCTGCTTGTGCTCTCTCTCTCTCTCTCAAATAAATAAATAAGATCTTAAAAAAAAAAAAAAAACAAACCTCTCAGAATGTTGAATCCCACTCCCCAGAAAAGCTCTTGAGAGAAGTACATTCATTTTCCTCCAGTGCTGGTTCCTTACCCCCCGCCCCAAAGGTGATGGTCTGCATGCTGCAGAGAACCACAGTCCCCACTGCTTTACCTGTGTGACAGAAATGGGTGGGTGCACTGGGGACCCAGGAGCCAGGTCGGAAAGGCTAGTGGACAGATCTCGTCCTAACGCTGCTGGTTATCCTTGCCTGGAGGAGCGCTTTCAAGTGTGGTTTTCACCCTGAGAATGAGCGAGCCAAGCAGCGCGTCCCAACCAGACTGGATTTGTCAAATTGGAGAGGTTGACAGTTTGGCTTTCTGAGTTTCATCTTTCCATCAGAGGGAAAGGTGATCAGAGCGTACACGCGTCCTACTATCTCAGTTCCTACCTTAATGAGCGGAAGAGTGCAAAGAACCCTCTGGAGCCCCCGATGTGTTTTAGGTTGGCTTACAATCCTTGTATAAAATAGGATCAGCCCCTCTTGTCCACTGTGGTGCTCAGATTCTATTAGTGTACTTAGGATCAGGGGCCTATGTGGCCGTACATCATGCCCTGTGGTCTCTGGGTCTCAGAGTCATCCTGACATCTGATCTCAGGTTAATTACAGTCGTGTGTGTGTGTGTGTGTGTGTGTGTGAGAGAGAGAGAGAGAGATGTCGACATGAGCCACACCAAGCGCAGAGCTCCCTATTTAGTGATCTTAGATTATTGACAGTGAATCTAAACTCCTCTCTGCTTTTTTACCCCCTGCCAAGATGGAAGGGGTGTCGGGATTTTTTTTGTTGTTGTTATTTTACCAAAGAAGAAGATACTGTGCGATTTCCAACTAAATGGTCACAGTGGGGACCAATTTCCTGCCCTCCAGACCCGCTGTCTCAGCCAATACAGTAGGAGAAGACGCAGCTTTACATTTCTAGAAGGATCACACGGAGGTATAAAAACGGCACGGCCCGGCCTCGCAGCGCGCTGGGTCTCGGAGCCGCGATCGTGAACATGGGGAACACGCATTCCAAAAGCGGTGACAGAGACAGCACGCTCCGCGGCCACCCCGAGCTGTCTTTCTGCAGCTCTTTTCCTCGGAAATGGAGCGAGAATGTCTTTCTAGATAACGAGCTGCTGACCTCCAAGATCCTGTCCGTGCTCCGGCCACAGTCGGAACGGGGCTTTCGGACAGGCCACCTCCGCTACCCTGCCCACTTTCTCAGCACCAACTCTGTGTTTGCCTCTGTCGCAGCGTCCCTGAAGGAACACCCGAGGGCCACCCTCTTGTCTGATGGCAGCCCAGCCCTGTCCAGGAATGTCGGCATGATGGTCTCACAGAAGGGGGGGCCGCAGCCAGCACCCAGCCCGGCGGGAACGGGGATACAGCTTGGGTAAGTGGGGTCCTGGCCCTGCGCCAGGTGCCCGTGGAGGGAGGGAGGGAGGGAGCAGGATGTGGCTCTCCGAAGGGAGACCCTCAGGTCCGTGTGAACCTGCTCGTTGGCCCCCAGCCACACCGTGAAATTCCTATTAACACTTGCTTCGGAGATTCGATCCTCTTCTTTATTGAAACCCCGTGTGTTCTGGGCGTACCTGGCCGTTGGGAGGCAGTTTGTTTCATACTCTCGAAGGGCCCTTGGACAGGGTTCCTGTCTGTGCTGGAGATGATGCTAGAAGTCCCACTGAGGTTGCCATGGAGGTAGCATCCCGTTATTTCTGCCTTACCCTTGTCCTCTAAGGACTTGGAGGTGGTTCCCGTAATCCTCTACTCAGCAGTGTTCCGGGTGGAAAACCTAACGCTAACGAATGTCCTTGTGGTGGTCCTTGTACGGGTTGGTGCGGAAAGGGGCTGATTATCTTCTTCCACTAAGAAAGGGCTCTCCCTCCACCCTCGACTGAGTGTGGCTGTGTCCACCCAACTCTTGCTAGAAAGTAGTCCAGGGGCTCCGGTGGGCTCTGGTGGCCGTTAAAGGAAGCATACGATTTAACGCACCCTTAGAACATGCCTGGACATTGGATTGAAGTTAGTTATGATGGAGGAAGTCCTGACGTGATGTGGACAGATAGTCTCCTAATTTTTACAAATGATCTGTGACAAAGTTTATATTGAAATCCAGAAAGTTCTCAGATAGACTTGCCTTCATGGAATATGTGTGTGTGTGTGTTTAACTCAATTTTTTAGAATAATTATTTTTATGATTCTTATTTAGACCAGTCACAGGAGAGATGGATGAAGCCGACTCTGTATTTTTAAAATTTAAGCAGGCAGCTGAGGACTCTCTCTCACTTACGGCTTCGAATGCCGAGCCCATTTTTGTAGAAGGTACAGTCCCCTCGATTCTTTCACGGATGTCCCTCGGTCTCCACCCACACTGGGAAGGGCTGGGACCCACGTCCGTGTGTCCATGGGACGCTGGCTGGGGCGGCCCAGAGCCAGCGAGGCTCCGGCCCTGAGCAGCGACCTCTTACTCCCCCCTCAGACCCCTACACAGCCTCGCTGAGGAGTGAGATCGAGGCAGACGCCCGCGATTTCGAGGCTGAGTCCTGGAGCCTTTCCGTGGACGCAGCATACGCAAAGAAACAAAAGAAAGAGGTGGTAAAGAGGCAGGATGTGCTCTATGGTAAGAAGTTCTGTGCCGTCACACTGACCTTCCACTTGCTTCTTTCCTGCCTTTGTTCTGATTGGTTGCACCTAGGAGTCTGGGCTCCACTGAGACCTCAGGCTTCCCGCTGAGACTATGGGTCCCACTCACCTGCTCCCCAGGGCAGCCCTGCCTTCCCAGTGAGGGAAGAGGTGGCCTGGGAGGGCTTTGTGAGAACCCGTCCCTGAGGACGAGTGTGGCTGAACGCCCAGTCCTGACTCATCCTGACCCTGCTGGTGACCCCAAGACAGAAGACTATCCTGGGCCCATCCCAGCCATCCGTGGTGACCACAGACAGGTCTGGGGTGGCTGTGACTAGGGGACTTGGGGGGCATATGACAAAGCACTGGCTCCAGGGTGGACACCCTGGCCGTGGGCAGCCATTCTCCTCAGATGGGAGGTTACAAGTCACTGTGCAAACCATAGCTTTCGGACACAGAGCCCATCCCCGGGCCAGTTGCCATGTTGCGGGCCCCACGTATGTCCCTCCAGGCCTCTGGACCCCCATAAGCAGGATGACAAAGGCCCAAGACACCCTCACTGGAATCTGAGGCCTTTCTCTCCCGAAAGCCCTTACTTGTTCTTATGATTCTCTTTCCGTGGGAATCATTCCCCAAGACTGACAGTGTTGTCGCCCCAGGAGATATTTTCTGTCCCTCATCGGTGCTCCGTGAGAAGGTTCTGGCATATCAGTGTCTTCACTTTCCACTGGGGTCCACTGACCCCTGCGTCCCTCCACGTTTCACACCCTGAGCTTTCTGCCCAGGCCGGAGTAGATCGGGGTGTGGGCAGGAGGAGAGCCCTATGGATGCTTCGCCTCAGGGCTCCGGGCCCAGGGCAGAGATCCTGCAGGGAGGGACGGAGCCGACCGGGCTGGATGCTTCCATCCGGGCAGCCCTTTGCCAGGTTGTCTCACCGTCTGGGCAAACACAGGCCGCGTCCGGCCCCCATGGCTGGTGGCCCCAGGCCTGGCTCTGCTGACCTGTGTGTGGTCTCTAGCCGCTTCCAGGCCTTGATTTGAACAACAGCTAAACTCCAACACGAAACCTGATCTGTCCCTGCCTTTTACCAGAGAATTAAATTCTTCGCTTGAACTCTGCTTTTTCATTGGTTATAGTCCGGGTCTGGTCACTGGCCTGCACAGGCGTGTGAGTTTCCCATCCCAAGGAGTGGTGTTCACCAGAACAATCTTCCTGCTTAAAACAGCCTCGAAATGTCTTCAGGCCTGAAATCCTCTTGTGAATGGGAGGTCCCAGGACACATCCTGAGTCACTCCGGCCCTTGCTGCTCCCTTACCCTGGGGCCCCTGGGGGATGGGAGGCCCGCCCCCCAGGCAGTAAGACCACCAGGGTAGAAGCCAGCCAGGCGCCCGGTGGGCAGGCGGTTCGCACACGTGCCGTCGTGGGCCGCGGGAGGGGCGAAGCGGGTCAGTCCTTTGGTCCGTGTCCCCGCAGAGCTGGTGCAGACGGAGATGCACCACGTCCGGACTCTCAAGATCATGCTGAAGGTCTACTCCAGGGCCCTGCAGGATGAGCTTCAGTTCAGCAGCAAGGCCATCGGCCGCCTCTTCCCGTGTGTGGACGAGCTGCTCGACATGCACAGCCACTTCCTGTCTCGGCTGAAGGAGCGCCGCCAGGAGTCCCTGGAGGAGGGCAGTGACCGCAACTACATCATCCAGAAAATCGGGGACCTCCTGGTGCAGCAGGTGGGCATGCCAGCACGGGCACCGGGCCTGGGGGAGCCCCTGCCTCATCTCTGTTCCATGCAATCGTGAAAAGAACATGGCCTGTTTATCAGAAGCCTCTAGCGGACCGCGGCCCCCGGCCTTTCGGAAACACAGAGGCCTAAGTGCCGAACACACCTGCGCAGACACTCGCCACCGTCGCATTCTGGGCTGCTCTTTGGTTGCTCGGCTGGGCTCCTTGTTTTTGTTTTTCTGGTTTGACCTCCGTGTTTTTGGCTGTTCGAAGCAGGCCTGTGGTAAAGGGTGCCAGCCCTGAATTGACTTCTGAGTCGACTTCCGAGCCTAGGCCAAAGTTGAGAGAGGGGGCCCAGAACTCCTTGTCTGACCTCAGAGCGCTCCAGGCATCCAGAGTCAGCTCATTAGAGTTAATTAAAAGAATGCCCCTTTTGCTTTTTTTTTTTTAAGATTTTATTTATTTATTTGAGTGAGAGAGAGAGAGAGAGAGAGCGCCCTATCGAGGAGGAGCAGAGGGAGAGGGAGAAGCAGACTTCCCGCTGAGCAGGGAGCCCGATGCGGGGCTCGATCCCAGGACCTGGGATCGTGACCTGAGCCGAAGGCAGACGCTTAACGACTGAGCCACCCAGGGGCCCAGCTTTTAAATATTTCTAACATTCTTCAGCATAAATGTTCTCCTTCTTGGACTGCAGGAAGTTTTACAGCTAAAGCCCATTAGAAAGTTTTCTTCTCTTCCTTATTGTACCTTGTGACGAGAGCGCCGCCCCCCGCCCGGAACTGAAGCATTTCCCTGCCTGAGTGCTTGTCAGATTCTAAGAAAGTGGAGGCACAGGTTTATTTGAGACGTATTTTAGTAGAGTCAGCTGAGCCAGACGAGCGCACTCCCCGGCGGTTCCCCTGCTCCTTTCCACTAACATCCCTGTTGTCTTTCTGCAGTTCTCCGGCGAAAATGGGGACAGAATGAAAGAAAAATACGGTGTCTTTTGTAGTGGCCACAACGAGGCCGTCAGTCATTACAAGTTGCTGCTGCAGCAAAACAAGAAATTTCAAAACCTGATCAAGGTAAAAAAAAAAAAAGAAAGAAAGAAGAAATTTTTCTTAATTAAAAAATGTATCCTCTTTGCTGGAGGTTGTTTTCCACAGGACTATAGGCTCTGGGAGAGCTTAAGATTATAAGGTACCTGTTATAAACCAGCGATTTTCAGGTTTTTGTTTCCTTCTTCCACCACAAACTTGTTCAGAACACATCAGGGAAGTCCAGATGTAGAACAAAGCAAAACACACCTTCGTTCTCGGCCGCACCAACAGGCCCTAGCGTGGAACCTGCTGGCCCTCATTCCTCAGACTGCCGAGGGGACGCAAGTGTCGTTTCAAGGGGCCACCTGCCCTGGGATCTGCCCCTCCCTCACCTCCTTCCCACTCCGGTCCCCACTTGCCCCCCCCCCATTCCCCCGGGCCTGCGAAATAACCCACACCTGCCTTCTGCCTAACAGTGTGCAGGTGCTCAAAGCCCAGACCCAAAAACACAGCATCCAGCCTGAGTCCACCAGGTTGGGCAAGGCCCTGCCTCCGGCATCCTTGAAAGCATACCTGGGTCAAGGCCACTTGGCTGTCGGCATGAGTCCTGCAGCCGCCCCATCAGTGCTGCTTGGTCCCCGGGGACTTTAATTTGAAGCGATAGCCAATAACTAACGGTCTAGAGTTAAGAAGGACAGGTTTTCAAATTCTGCTCCCTTACCATTGCAGTGGATAGACATAAAAGGGAGAGGGTCGCTCTGGGGTTGGCCCTGGAAGCTCGCAAACCCCGCAGTGCTCTGCTGGTCCTGCTCAGAAGTGGCTCTCACAATTGTTGGCATTCCTGGAGTGTGTGGGTGCAGGGGGAGCAGGGAAGCGGAATGTGTGGAATGCTCTGGAGGGTACCGGAAACCGCTCTCCGCCCTGCCGAGAAATGGCTTTGGATGACGGCCTTCTGGGTCCTTAGCCAGAGGTGTGCATCAGGAGCCAGCAGGGGGCTGACTCGGGCACAGGCTCAGTGTAGTTCCAGAGGGTTCTGACAGCCGTCAGGGTTTTCGTGTGTGGATATGCGGGGGGGGGGGGGGGGGTGTGCACGCAGCCGCGATACACAGCTCTCCAGGTGATTCCCTCCCACCTCCCTGGCTGGTTCTGGTTTCTTCTTAATGGGTTTTACTTGGGGCAGGGGGGCTGCCTTTACTTCTGTGGCCTTTCTACATACAGCAGGCAAGGCCCTACTTCCACTGAATGCTTGAAAAGGTCCTGCTGAGCTGAGAAAGGGAGAAGCCTCCAGCTGAGTTGGCACAAGCTAAGATGCCAACAGGGCATTTTGTTTTCCATGTCATAGAAAATTGGCAACTTCTCCATCGTGAGGCGGCTTGGCGTGCAGGAGTGTATCCTTCTGGTCACTCAGCGCATAACCAAGTACCCTGTCCTGGTGGAGCGCGTTATTCAGAACACAGAAGGTAAAGTAGCTTTCCTCGCTGCCCTGCCCGTTGGTTGCTGCTTTCCGGGGCGGTCTCTTTCTGCCCCATTTTAGCAGTGGATTGGATAAGCGCCCTTCTGTGCTCCGTCCCTGGTTGTCTGGATTCATGCTAAGTGCTGGGGTCTCCGACCCAAGAAAGATGGGGTGCCAGGTCTTATTTGCCCACTATTACCCCGCAGGCAGGGCCAAAGAAGGCCCTGGGTCATTATCGGGGGAGTAGATTAATGTTGATCCAGACACAGAGATGGCCTTTATGTTGTGTGCCTGGAGGGTGGAGGAAACAGGGCACACAGCCCAGCCTAGAGTTCTCAGAGGCCAGGGCCTGACCACGCCTGACCATCCTCCACCACCTCCAGGAGATTCGGGCCCTGGGAGGAGGAGGGAGTGTTTTATGGAGAGCAGGGCTATGCAGGGCTCTCATTGCGTTCAGTGGAAGCTCTGTCTTGGCAAAAACCAAAGGCCGGGCTGCCGCATTTCATTTGGAGAAGCGTTTACATCTCCAGAGATCCGAGTTGGAAGGTGGATTCTTGAGGGCCCTCTGCGCAGTGGCTTCAGGGAACAGCCCTCCTAGGCCCCAGCGCGTGTCCCCTTGCACCGGCTTGGTGGAAGGGGCGAAGGAAAGCACTAAGTCTGCTGTGTGTGGCAGCTGGCACCGAGGACTACAGAGACCTGACCCAGGCCCTGAACCTCATCAAGGACATCATCTCCCAAGTGGATGCCAAGGTCAGCGAGTCCGAGAAGGGCCAGCGCCTCCGGGAGATCGCGGGGAAGATGGACATGAAGTCCTCCAGCAAGCTCAAGAACGGGCTGACCTTCCGCAAGGAGGACATGCTGCAGCGGCGGCTCCACCTGGAGGGCACGCTGTGCTGGAAGACCACGTCGGGGCGCCTGAAAGGTAAAGGCCTGGCCCTCGCCTCTGCTGGGGGGGGGCCCTCCCGGATCAGCGGCGCCATTCTGCATGAGCGGGTGCCGGCCTGGCTGCGCCGGGGCCGAAGGGGCTTTGCACGCCGAGTCAGAATGAGACAGGCAGGCAGGAGTGTGGGAAGGATGAGACAGCACCCTCTTTCTCGAGCTTTGAGGTGCTGTGGCACCCACCAGGAGGGCCACTAGATCACACTGAGCCCTGGACTCCTGAGCAGAAACCCCAGGCATCGGGACACCCCAGGTTTGTCAGAGGCCCCGGGATACCAAACAAGCAGCCACTGAAGGGCCCCCGTGTGGGTAGACGCACCACCCGGACCGCTGACCTCAGTGTCCACGAGCATCCCCCTCACTGCTCGGGGTGTCCTTCGAGCCCCACCTCCAAAATCCACAGTGTACTTCCAGACCAGAGAGCACTCGGGACTCAACCCTGAGTTTCCTGGCTCATTTCATGAGCTTCTGGAAACATCCTCACCTGTCCGTTAACATCAGCGTCTTTTGGGCACCTGGGTGGCTCAGTTGGTTAGGTGTCTGCCTTCGGCTCAGGTCATGATCCTGGAGTCCCGGGATCGAGTCCCGCATCGGGCTCCCTGCTCGGGGGGAAGCCTGCTTCTCCCTCTGACTCTCCCCCCTCTCATGCTCTATCACTATCTCTCTCAATAAATAAATAAAAATCTTTAAAAAAAAAAAAATTAGCATCTTTTTTTTAATAATTTTTTTTAGAAGATTTTATTTATTTATTTGAGAGAGACAAGAGGGTGAGAGCGCACAAGTGGGGTGAGGGCAGAGGGAGAAGCAGACTCCCCGCTGAGCAAGGGAGCCCGATGCAGGACTTCAACCCAGGACGCTGGGATCATGACCCGAGCCGAAGGCAGACGCTACACTGACGGAGCCACCCAGGCGCCCCAACGTCCGCATCTTTAAAGCCCCGTAGGGCAGTGACCAAACGTGTGTGTCCGGAACTGGCACATGCGAGCATCCAGCGGAAGATTCAGCGCCTCCTGCGTGCTGGGCCCCGAGGTGGGTGGTGGGAGGCCCCTGCCCTCGGGGCTTTAGTCAGTGGCCCGGAAGGGAGAAATAAGGAAACAAACAGAAACTAGTGAAAAGTGCAGTAAGTGCTTCAGAGGAAGCCAGAGGCCACAGTGGAGAGGATTCCGCAGGGAGAGGCCGTCTGCCCTGGAGAGGGCGGTGCTCACGCTTCCCGAGACGCAGAGGGACGTTCAGTTTAGGATTTGCACCTGTGGGCCAAAGCTCTGCTCAGAGGTTTCTGCAGGGACAAGGCACCGAGCCTGCCGTTACCAGGGATCTCACGGCGCCAGGGGCCTGAGGCCAGCTGCGGGCGACCGGCGGCTCGGGGGGCAGCCGACCTGGGAGCGGGAGGAACGGAGGGGCAATTCACAATTGAGAAATCAGCAACGGAATCTCAAAGAGCAGACCTGCAGGTGCCAGGGCAGCAGGGGATGGGATGGCGGGGGCCAAGGCCGGGCAGCAGCCCAGGAACCTGCAAGAGGGGACTCCAGCCGCTGGCTTGTGTTAAATGTTGAAACCCAGGAGGTGATAGAAAATAGTGAGGTAGGGGCGCCTGGGTGGCTCAGTCTTTAAGCGTCTGCCTTCGGCTCAGGTCATGATCCCAGGGTCCTGGGATCGAGCCCCACATCGGGCTCCCTGCTCGGCGGGAAGCCTGCTTCTCCCTCTCCCACTCCCACTCCCCTTGCTTGTGTTCGTGCTCTCGCTGTCTCTGTCTCTGTGTCAAATAAATAAAATCTTAAAAAAAAAAAAAAAGAAAAAACGGGGCGCCTGGGTGGCTCAGATGGTTAAGCGTCTGCCTTCGGCTCGGGTCATGATCCCAGAGTCCTGGGATCGAGCCCCACATCAGGCTCCTGGTTCGGCAGGGAGCCTGCTTCTCCCTCTCCTTCTGCCTCTCTCCCTGCTCATGCTCTCTCTCTCTCTCTCTCTCTCTCTCTGTATCTCTGTCTCAAGTGAATAAATAAAATCTTTAAAAAAAAAAAAAAAAAATAGGTAGACGGAAACCCTCAGGCTCCCACAGGAGCCTCACGGCACCGCGCTGGGTGACCAGGACCCCTCCCCTGGGGCCGAAGCCTCCCCGGGACGCATCCGTGTCTGCTTCGCAGGACCCATGTGTCCCTGCGACCTCATGAGACATTTCCTTCTGTGCTTTCTCCTTAGATGTCCTTGCTGTCCTGCTGACCGATGTGCTCTTGCTGCTACAAGAAAAGGATCAAAAATATGTCTTTGCCTCTGTGGTAGGTGTCCTGTCTCTTCAGACGAAGGGTCCTGCCTGCCTTAGGGACCCTTAGGGGCTTGCTGCCCGGGGCCCAGAAGGTTCCGGCAAGGCAGGAGTCAAATTTTCCGAGACCCGGGGGTCCTGTCTGGTTGCCTGGGGAGGCTTCAGGGGCTCGTGCTAACATCCTGTCCAGTCTCAGCCTTTACGTTTCTGTGGCTCTTCCTCTCTCGGGGCTCAGGGTCTCGGGGGCTCCAGCTGACTCCCTGTCCTGCCTCCTCTCCTGAGTAGGACACCAGTCATACTGGACTGGGCCCACCCTAATGACTTCATTTTACTTTAATCACCTCTGTGAAGGCCCCATCTCTAAATAATCACAAAAGGGTCTTTTTCCCCCCCAGATGGCAAATATCTCTGCTCTGAATTATTTGAGAACAAAGGGGGCACACGTGTCCCCCACCACCCCCTTCCCCTCAGACTCTCGGTTCCACCCCTGCTCAGATGCAGCAGGGTGAAAGGGGTCCTCCCCCCACCTCACCTTCCACCCACACAGGACTCGAAGCGCCCGGTCATCTTGTTACAAAAGCTCATTGTGAGGGAGGTGGCCAACGAGGAGAAAGCCATGTTTCTGATCAGCGCCTCCCTGCAAGGGCCCGAGATGTACGAGATCTACACCAGCTCCAAAGAGGAGAGGAACACTTGGATGGCCCACATCAGAAGGGCCGTTGAGAGGTGAGAAGGGCCCGTGTGGGCGTTCCCTCCCCCCAGCTGTTTTGCCCTTGGCTTTGACAGTGGGCAAAGCAGCTGTGACCTTCAAGTACCCGAGAGAGCGCTGGAGGTCACAGGCAGGAGATCCCTCTGCTCTTCCTCTCCCTCATTCCGCCTTGGTGCCTTGTCCATCCTCCTCAGCTAAAGGGAACACGTGGCCCCATTCCGGCTCCTTCCGGCAACAGCTCAACCCTGTCAGGTGCTAAAAAGGCCCAGATGTTGCTAGCCAGTGGGTGTGGGGCCGGGCTGTTCTACGCTTCTGTTCTGGTGACAGTGAGTGACACCTGAGCCGGGGGCCGGACCTGTTGGAGGAGGCTGTGGTGTCCTGTCCTCCTTCCTCAGGCCACGGGACCCCTGGGGACCCCAGCCAGCCTGATGCTCCCTCTCTTTATGCCTGGAAGCTGCCTGAACCTGCTCAATGCTCAGTTTCAGTCCTGCAGGTCCCCAGGAAATGAGCTGTCCTCAGTCTCCTCCCCCACATGGTGGCCAGGCATGGAACCTACGGCTGGTGACGTGTGGACACCTGAGGACAGAATAAATGCCCATGGCTGCCTTCCTCTTCCCCCTTGTGTTTCTCCCGCGCCATTAACAAGCTCAGTTGCCCACAGGACGAGACGCTCTGAGCAGCTGCTTCTGCCAACAGAGCTCTCAGTGCCCATCGCCGAGGCCACCTGCCCGTGAAGCGTTGTTGCCCACCTGCCCCCTCTCCCTGCAGCTGTCCGGACGAGGAGGAGGGGCCCTTCAGCGAGGCCGAAGAGGAGAAGAAGGTGTTCGAGGCCCGCGCCCTGAGGCTGAGGGACTTCCAAGGTAAGGGGAGTCTGTCTGGACCTCCGTGCCCACAGCGTGTCCCCCTGGGAGACCGCCAGCGACATTTCTGTCCTGTCCCATTGGGGTTGGCCATGGAGCAAAGCTCCACCCGAGCAACCAGGCGTTTTGCTGTGGGCCGGGTCATGTCCTGCAGCCCCGCGGAGCCTTTGCAGTTACGCTTTGTCCTGAGATAGCGGCGCTCGGGGCCCCTGAGCCGTTTCCAGACGCTCTGGCTTTGCCACACACCCTGCCACCTCCCTCGGTCCCTGTGCGGGAAGGAGCTCGCCGTAGGTGTCCAAGGTCACAAACGTAAAAACCCCAAGGGGACTTGGATAGCACAGGACCCCACAGTCTCCCTCCAGAGCCTGGCAGACCCAGACCAGCCCTGGCTTTTTGGCTGCGGACCTCAGCTTCCTCCTCCCTGTTTTAATGTTTTTTAACTACTTTATTTAGCTATAATTCGGACACAGTACAATTCAGCCACGTAAAGTGCACCATTCGGTGGCTTGTAGTCTGTATCACAAGACTGTGCAACTTGCGCACAGAAAGAAACCCCATCCCCGTTAGCTGTCACTCCCGGTTCCTTCCCCCCTCAGCCCCTCGTAACCTCTGTTCATCTTTCGGTTTCTATGAATTTGCCAGTTCTAGGGATCTTGTATAAATGGAGTCTTGCAGTGTTTCTCCTCTTGTGTCTGGCTGATTTCACCGAGCCGGATGGTTCAAGGTTCAGCCACATTGTAGTGTGTGTTGATTTGCTTCCCTTTTAAGGCCGAATACTGTTCCATTGTAAGATGCACCCCCTGGGCTTATCCGTTCCCCTCCCCGGTTTAAGGGATGCCTGTGAGAATCCAGTGAGGTCATCAGCAAGAACAATCCCGGGGACTCTGTGGTCTCAATCAGCCTCCCTCTTCCCTCTCACTAACCGAGTCATTTATTTTTCAATTAGGGAGCATTTAGGCCATAAGGACATAAAATTAGGTAGTATATATTTTATTTTATTTCTCTTTGTGGGGAGAGGTGTGTTTGAGGTTATTCATTAATAGAAATGTCCAAAAGAAAGTGGGTGGGAGGGACCTCCCACTGACCCCGGAAGCACAGTGCTAACGCAGTGTTCATTCAGACTCTTTATTTCTGCCCGGTGGTAATAAAACGCATGCCCTGCATAGATACGTCTCCGAGGGGCAACTATCTATTCATCACTCATCCTGACAGGATTCTTACTGTTAGAAATAGATACTTTCTCTATGGAGATAGTCTTTCCCATCTTGGATGAAAAGCTGGCCTCATCCTTCACACTGGACCATCAGGGACGCTCACCAAAATCCGGAGCCAGGCCGGGCCAGCCCCTCCCGCCATATTCCCTACACCCTGCAGCTTCCTCCAGGGTGACAAGGGGAGAAACGGGAGTAAGACCGTGACTGGAAGGGAAGGGACAGAAGTGCGTTTTGCATGTGACATGATTATTTGCCTAAAAAATCTAATAGAATCAACTAGAAAACTATTGGAACCGGTGAGGGCGGCCACTGGTGAGAAAGTTGCTGTCGCAGCAGCAACAACAACAAAAAGCATAAAACCCAGAGACCTGTAAGGAGTGTGGCCTAAATGCCTGAAGGAAGAGTCTCAGGAGAAGAAAACAAAGTCTTGTAAGAGTCTCGCTTAGGTCCACACTAATAAACCGGCCTGTTCTGGTCCTCACACACACCCCACGGTGTTTGGGTTTTATAATCGGGGCGAACGATCAGAAGACAGGGCCGTGCCCTCACCTGCCCCGCGGGATGCTGGACTCAGGGTGGGCTGCGGGTGGGAGCCGGATCCCCGGGGAAGATGACCCCAGAAGGCCAACCCCCACCTCCTGGGGCTTTGCAGAGCGACTGAACGTGAAGGACCAGCAGATTGCCCAGAGCCTTGGCGAAAAGCAGCAGATCTACCTGGAGATGGCGGAGATGAGCGGGCTCGAAGACGTCCCTCAGTCGCGACTCCTCTTCCGAGGAGGGGATCTCTCCGAGACCAAGCAGGGGGAGCTGATCCTCAAGTCGGCCATGAGTGAGAGTAAGGAGCCACGCCTGGGGGCCCTCGCTGGGTGCTGGCCCACTGCCGCCCCACAGTTCTGCGGGGGGGTCCCTCCTCCTGGGAGCAGCACTGACACGCCCACCCCCGGCATCGGCTAGAGCCAGAAGGTCCTTCGACAGCCCCGGCAGACTCACAGCCCCTTCTCCCCGTCTGTCAACCCGCTACGTGCCAGGCAGCACCACGCTAGGCCCCTGGGATCTGAAGTCCACCAAGACGGGTTCCCCACACTCAGGAGGTTCTCCTTTCTGAGAAGTGGGTCCCCGATGATGTCCCCAGAAACAGGCACACGTCCACATGTGGTGGGTCACTTCAGACGGCTCCTAGACCCACCAGGCCCCCCCGACCCCGGCGGGCTGCCCCCATCTCTAGGCGGGAGAGGCTTCTGAGCGCAGTGGCCACAGGAGGGCACTGGCTAGTGCGCGGCCCGCCCTCCATGTGTGGCAGGCCGGGCAGGCCGGGCAGGCCGGGCAGCCCGTGCTCATTGGGTCCAGCAGGACAGCTGGCCCCGCTCTTGCAATGGCAAACGGGAGAGACAGCTGCTGCCCTCCAGACCTTCCCTTCAGAGTGAGGGGAACGGAGACCAGAGGGGTCCCTTGTGGACTCTGCGTCTGCTCAGTCTTGTTTCCTCCAGCCACACTGACCTTCTGCTTCCTCACATTTCTTCAGTGGCCATTGTTCTTGGCCCCCTGAGGACCCTCTCGTATCCTGTGCCTCAGCCTGGAATGTTCTTCTCCCCACCTCCTCACTTGGCCAAAGCCCGTTTGTCCTAGAGCGTTTTGTGTGACCTGCCCTGCCCGCAGAGACCGTCTGTATGACGGCCGACACACAAGCACACGCCCGCATTGTTCACGAGGACCAGGGCGTCCACATCCACTCCCACACGCTGCCCCCGTGGTCCACCCTGTCCTGCAGACACGGGTTGGCGTGTCCTGGTTGTAGTACCGGAAGTTAGGGAACGCGCGGGTCAGGGGGCTCAAGTCCCATGTCGGGGGACTCGAAGACCATGACCGACGCCCTGCAGGCTTCTCGGGCCTGAGTGCCCAGGCCCCGCACACTCTGACACCCACAGCAGGGCTCCACAGCGTGACTCGGTGCCTCCCACCTCCTTCCACAGTCGAGGACATCCAGACCCTGATCTGCAGGCAGCTGGGCAGCGCCACCGGCCAGGCGGAAGACGGGGGAGGCTCCGCGGGCCTGCCCCGCAGGGCAGAGACCTTCGGGGGCTACGACACTGTGAGCATCCCCGGCAAGAGTGAGTGGTGCCGCGTCCACCTGGGGCTTCTCGGGGCCCCTCCGGAAGATCAGCAGCAAGAGGCGGTGCGGGTTCTTGGAATGTTCCCAGCAGCAGAGCCGAGGCATTTGCTGCTGGACATCTCTGCTGCTGCTTCCCCCTGAGTATGAACCCTCTAGTCAGGTTCTGGAACCTTCAGGGTGTTGTCCGTCGTGCACCCAGGCAGCCCCTCCCTCTCCTGCCGGTCTCTGCGTCTCAAAGACCGCGTGGCAGCCCGGCCACAATGTCCTACCTGGGTCTGGGGGGCGGGGGGCCTGGCCCGGACCCCTGTGGGACCTGCGGCGTCCTCATGCGCCGGGATTGGGCTTTTCAGATGGCAGTTTGCAGAAGGCCTGCAGCAGCGACCCCGGCCCCCAAGACTGGCAAGGCCTGGTGAGCAGCCCAGACTCGAAGCCCAGCAACACCCCGGGGGCCTCTGAGGACGCCCCACCCACAGTACGTGGCTTCCTTGGGATATTCTCGAGCCAAGCACAGAGTCCGCCCAAGCCCTTTAAGTTAGCGTTCACACGTGTGAACAGCTCTGTGTTTGGGGTTGTCTAGTTTGGCCGTCTCAGGACGTGTAGTGACCAGTGCCATCCCATTGTACCGGGAAGGAATCTCAGCCCAGGTGAACCTGCGGGCAGGCGAACCTCCATGTTCCCTCCTGCGCCTCCTGGGAACGGTCCGAGGTGCCCAGGAGGGGGGTGAGGGAGGGGACAGGCCCAGGGCGGGAGCTGTGGCCGCATCAGCAGCCGAGGGGCGCTGCGGGGACCCTGAGCACTGAGTCTGCACGTGTGTCCTGCTGATGCACTTGGCTGCTCCCTCCCCTTGGACTCCGGAGGCCCACCCTTACCAGGCGTCGGGGCCAGAGCGGGGTCAGGCTGTGGGTCGGGCTCACCTCTGCCTCCCACGGGCTCCCCTGAGCCCGCGCACAGGCTTCACCCCCGGGAGCTGTGGCCCGGCGCGCCTGGCCCCCGAGCCACCCCACGTGAGCCCGCAACAGCTGCCCTCCGCCTCCAGGAAGGCCGCCCTGTGCGCCCCTTCTCCAGACACCGAGGCTCGGGGGTCTCGCCAACAGTAAGCAGGTCCTTAGCTGTCTGTGTTTGACCCCGTGCTCTCCGCAGGTGGCGGTGCCGGGGGCGGAGTCCGGCCGCCGTCTGCCCGCGGCCCTGGAGCTGGAGGTAGGCCCGGGGCTCGGCCGTCTCCCCGGGGGCGGGCATGCACACCGCACGCGGCTTCGCGCAGGGAACCAGCGTCTCTCTCCCTCTCCGCAGCTTGTCCAGCGGATCCAGACCCTGTCGCAGCTGCTGCTCAGCCTCCAGGTGCGGGGGGGGGGGGGGTTCGGGGGGGGGGGGGGGGCCGCGACCATGCCCTTCTCCTGCCCCCGCTTGAGGCCGGGGCCTGGGGAGAGGTGGGCCTCGCCCTAAGAGCACCCGGGCCGCCGCCGCAGGCGGTCATCGCCCAGCAGGACAGCTACGTGGAGATGCAGAGGGCCTCCATCCAGGAGCGCGAGAAGCAGCTGCGGCTGCAGTCCACGCGCGGGAACCTGCTGCTGGAGCAGGAGCGCCAGCGCAACTTCGAGAAGCAGCGCGAGGAGCTGGCGGCCGTGCAGAAGCAGCAGGGCCGCCTGCGCGGGGAGCAGCAGCGCTGGGAGCGCGAGCGGGAGCGGCAGCAGCACGAGCTGGCCGTGGCGTCGGCCCGGCTGCAGCGGTGCCAGAACGAGTCGCTGCAGCTGCAGGAGCGGCTGAGCCAGGAGCGCGAGCAGCTGGAGCAGCGGCAGCGCGCCTACCAGCACGACCTGGCGCGGCTGCGGGAGGCCCAGCGCGCCGTGGAGCGGGAGCGCGAGCAGCTGGAGCAGCAGCGGCGCCTGCGGAAGCAGAACACGGTGCCCGGCGCGCTGCCGCCCGACTCGCCGGCCGACGTGAGCGCGGGACAGGGCGCCGCGCGGGGGCGGGGGGAGGGGGGGGGGGGCTGGGGGAGGGCGCGCGCGCCCCAGCGTCACCGTGGGGGTGCGTGTCCAAGCGCAACCTCCCGGCTAGGAGCTCAGGTCACCCGTGGACCCAGAGGAGGGCGGGCAAGCGGGCGAGGCTGGCGGGGGTCGGGGGTGCACCATGCAGATCTGAGGCCAGTGGCTTGGAGGGGCCCGTAGGGGGGGTGCGCTCTCCGCGGCCCCCCCCCCCCCGCAGGAACAGCTTCGGGATGCGTCCTCTGCTGCCCTTCCAGGCCCAGCCGCTAAGCCACACCCCCAGCTTCAACGGGGAGGGGCCGGAAGGGCCCGCCGCCCTCGCCAAAGCGCCAGGAGCCCGGGTGAGCACGCCGCTGGCCGGCCCGGGGCCCGAGTTCCCAGAGCGCCCCGAGATGGCTCGCCGGGACAGCGCCCCCGCCGAGAGCCGGCCGGCCAAGAGCGACGTGCCCATCCAGCTGCTGAGCGCCACCAATCAGATCCAGAGGCAGGCCGCTGTGCAGCAGCAGATCCCCACCAAGCTGGCCGCCTCCACCAAGGGCGCCAAGGACAAGGGCGGCAAGAGCAGGGGCTCCCAGCGCTGGGACAGCTCAGGTGAGCCCCGGGGAGGGGACGGAGCTGGGGCAGGTGAGTCGAGCGCTGGCGGGCGCCTGCCCGGTCCCTGCGGCCCTGGACTCACAGGTCCAGTCGTGGGCTCCTTGTGAAACCAAAGCGGCTTCTTGTGAACAAACCAAAATGGGACCCCAGGGCCATCCTCTGGAGGGGGCAGCAGGGGGAACCTGGAGGGCACACCTGGCGACACCTGGCTACGTTCCAGAGGCCCGTCCCCGCCCCACGTGGAGGTCTCATCCCAAGAAGGAAAATTAAAACATCAGACCCCATGTCTTTTTCCCACCTCGGCCCTCAAACAGGGACTGGGGTCGACAGAACATCTTGGCAGTTCAGAAAGAGGAGCCTGGGTCCCTTGGGGACATCAAGGCAACCGGTGCTAATGCTCCCCACTGAGCCCCCACCCAGGGACGATTCTCGTGCCCAGGTCTCTACCGTGTCCTCATCCCACAGAGGGGCACTGAGGCCCTTGCATAGCGCACCCTGCAGTGAGAGGTCCTGCCTCCGGTAGAGGAAGCCCAGGGACTCCCGCGGGTGCTGCCGGCATGCAGGCTCTGGCCGAGGGGAGCCAGCTCTGGAATGTTCCCTGAGGAACAGGGCCTGTGTGCCAGGACTGCTGGGCTCCGGGGCCAGGGGGTCGCTCTCTCGTCCAGAGGCTGAGTTACTCCAAGGGCCCTCGAGTCAGGTGTCACTGTCTCTGGGGCTGATCTGGTGGGTGTGTCCCCGGCCCAAACGGGGGGCTGCTCCTGTGCCCGGAGCGAGGCCAGACAGCCCAGGCTGTGCCCTCCCTCCCTCAGCCTCCTTCGACCTGAAGCAGCAGCTGCTCCTCAGCAAGCTCGTGGGCAAGGACGAGAACAGCGCCCGGAACCGCCGCTCGCTGAGCCCCGTCCTGCTCAGCAGCCACAGCTCCGTGTCCCCCACGGGTGAGCCCAGCGCCCCCCCCGCCCCACCAGGACAGCAGGGCCACCGCGGTGCCTGGCGGCTGCTGACAACCAGCACTCTCCCTCTCTTCCAGACCCCTGCTGCCCGGCCCCGGCTGACGTCCCCCCCGAGTGCTTCTCCCTCAAGCCCGGGGGCGCCCCCGTGCCCCCCTCCCCCTTGCCACTGCCCACCACACCGGGCGGCAAGGAAGACAGCAGCAAGGAAGACGTCATCTTCTTCTAGAGGGGGTGTGGCTCGAGGTGCAGACCCCTCCTTGTCCTGCTCTCCGGGGAACAGCCCAGTCCCTCTCCTCTCCCCGAGCAAAGCACCACCAACGGCTGCTGGCTGGGGCCGGGGTCAGGGTCAGGGTCAGGGCCAGGGCTGGCCCGTCGCCTCGAGCCTCTTCCTGTAGGATTAGCAGTGGTGCCTGGGTAACTTTCTAAACCTTTTTTTTTTTTAACACAAAAAGGAAAGTTTTTAATCGAAGGTTGAACCAGAGCTAACCCAAGGAGCCGTGTGCAGTCGTAGCACCCGCTGGGGAGGGAGAGCGAGCGACTCCACGCCATTTTTCCAAGGTAGTGACAGACAGTGGTGGCTCCGCAAGATGCCTGAGGACAGGCCGGACCCCAGGCTGAGCAGCAGGGGCTGGCCCTGGGGCTGGGTGGCGTCCACAGGATCCGCTTCCGAAGCAGAGACCTACCTGTGTTCGTGGTGAACCTCAAGGCCAGGGCGTGAGTGCAGACTGGGGGGGGGGACACAGCCCAGCCGGGGACAGAAGGCCACAGGGCAGGGCGTATGAAGAGGACGGCCAGTGGCACAGGTGACAGGTTCTGTAGGTTCTGAAAGGGACGGACCATAACTCACTTTAATTTGACAGAGGTTTTTAAAACCTGCTGTTGCCAAACTTGGTGCTTTCCAAAGGCACCTCAGCGTGGTGGCTTCTGTGGGGTTCGAGGGCCCCAGCCGTTCTCCGAGCGCTCAGCCTGTCCGGAGAAGCCCAATCGAGAGCGTTAGCCAGGGCAGCTCGCCCGAGGGTCCCAGCCCCCGTGAGATGGGCGGGATTTCCTGCGGCTGCAGGGAGGAAGGCCCCAGGGCAGGTGTCCCTCACCCTCGGGCAGGTGCTGGTACAAGGAATGGAGCGGTGGGGCCGCCACGTCCTCGTGGACGAGGGCGAAATGCTGGAGGGGTCACCTAGGGCCTGGAGACCTCAGATGGGCAGGGGGCTCCAGGTGCCTCGTGTCCAGTGAGCTGAGCTAGCCTGTTGTCAGCTCCCCTGGAGGACAAGGGCCACCCATCCCGCTGCACAGCTCTAGATGCTGGGGATCGCGCTGGATGTCCAGGAGCGCCCTGGGGCTGGCCAGTGGGTCAGATGCACACTTCAGCTGTGGAGGAACTCAAGCCTGGGTGCAGGGTGGGGGAATGGGGATACTCCGGCCTTTGGTCCCCGGGCTCCCCCACTGAGCCCAGAGCCCCGTCCCTCCCAAAGCGCTGGTGGGAGGACTGGGGCCCCAGCTGACCAGTTCCGAACGTCTCCCAGGCACAGTGAGTGGTGTGCCGAGCCCGGCCCCTCTGAGAACCTCTGCCTGCTCCTCTCTCTCCCCCGGCCTCCACTTCGTGCTTGGGGCCTGCAGCATCCGCGCATCCTTGGGGAGCCGGGAGAAGCGTCCTCCCTCGCTCCTGCGATGCGTCCGAGCTCCTTTGTGCCATGTCTGTGATCAGTGTTTGCGTTTTCGTACTGAGACGTCTCCGAGCACTTTAGCAAAGTTGACTTTAAGTTCCTGTCCTGTTGTGAAGCGAACATCTCTGGGCCCTCGTGCTGGGTGATTCCACCGCCACGCGCCCCTGTCCGCCGACTCTGGTCTGACCCTCCGAGACGCCACGATTCCTCAGCCGGTGACAAGTCCAAGGAACCACCACTCGGCCATGTGGCAGGGAACTGGGGTGTCGCACCGCGGGGCCACACAGCGGGGCAGTGTCATCGTGGGTCCGTCTCTCGTCCGGACAAGGTCACTCCCGGAGAGCCCGATTTTATTTGTACGGTTGGTGGTTGAGCAGATCCTCTTATTTCCGTGGAACCTGTGCACGTCTTCGTTAATTGTGACCATAATCTTAGTCCAACCGACAATTATTTTTACGATGATTGCAACATTTCCTCACCGTGGGGTCTTTCAGAACCACCTTAGAACTTAAGACCTGATTCCAGCAATAAAAATATCGAAGATGAGCCGACAGGAGTGTTCGTTTGGGGGTTTGAGGTTTTGTTTTAGGATCCTCGGCCCAAACGTCAGTGCTCTAAGGGTGGCTCACGTCACCGGGCGGGGCGCCCCTCCCGCCCATGCCCAGGGCCCCACACACTCCCCTCAGGAAGCTCCAGACGATGACTGCATGCAGACATTTGGAGTCCGAGGCGGTGGGGATGCCTGGGGGCCCCCGGGAGAAGCAGCCCTCCAGACGAGGCTGAGGTGTGGGGATGCGGCCAAGTCCTCTCCGCTCTGGCGGGGTGCCCTTCCGTTTAGGCCTGTCCCCGTGCTCTTGGGATGCCAGCCTCCTAGACAAGGAGCCATTGCCCCGAGTAGGGCCATCCCCAAGGCCCATCTGCCTCCCTGCTCCCGAAAGGAGCGGAGTTTGCTACAGCAGGTGCTCCCTGGGTGCTGGGAGAACGCTTTCAGGCCCCGCTCCCAGGAACTGGCTGGCTCTGCCCCACCTAAGAGGCTGAAGTTGCCAGGCGGGGAAGGGCACCGGGCAGGGGGTGTGGCCATGCCACAGGTGGGGCTTCTCATCCGCCCAGCGGTGTGTCCCAGCACAGCCCCAGCCCTGGCATCTGGCTCCGCCCAGGCCCACAGGGACACCAGCCTGCCGGGGGACCTGTGACCGGACAGGTTACGTATGCGGGTGTTCCTGTGGCTTCCCCACAAGCACAGTGCTCCGAGTGTCCAGGCAGGTAAGCAGGTACTGCTGTGACCCCCACCCCAGCCCCCCTGGTGCCCTGAGTGCTGGGAAGGGGGCCTCTGCTAAGGGCCAAGGGGAGCACGTTCCCCCTTTGTGAGAGGGGAGGGGGAGGCTGACCCAGCCTGGCCCCCTCCCCTTGTCCAGAGGGATGGGTGGGGCAGGGTGCTCCAGCCAGGGCCAGGTGGGGGGTCTTCTGCACCCCGTGTTAACCCTGAGGGGCCCTGCATCCCAGCTTTTCCCACCACATAGCTTCCCTGTGGGACAAGGGGGGGGGGGGGGGGGGTGTCACATGAAGTCTCGGGGGCTGCAAACTGCCGTTTTTGTTGGCTCTTTCCGGTGCTTGCGGGATGTAAGGGACAGCCTGATGCCCTCCGCTTTCCGGCTAGGACCCAGAGGTGGGGGATCCGAGGCCACACACACGGGGCCTCTCACGGGGCAGCCTGAGACATCCCATCCCGCCATGATCCCCATGACGTGGGAGACGAGCCCAGGCGCAGCCTGGAGCCCGTAAGACACTCAGACCAGCCCCGGGCCCAAGCTGTGGCGGAGTGTGAAAGGCTTCGGCCACAGCAAGCACCCTGGAGCTGCCCGGGGGGACAAGACACAGACGCGGCCCCTGTGCCCGAGACAGAGGCACGGAGAGCTGCTCGCCTTGGCTGAAGGCTGCTCGGGGCCAGCACGTTCCAGAAGGCGGGCTGGGGAGGTGTGGTTCCCAGGCAGCACCCACACCCCCCTCAAAATGCACGGGGCCGCCCCTGCCGGGAAGGAGCAGGGCGTGTGAGCGGGAAGGCCTGCAGGTGGGAGGGGCCGGGGGCCAGTGATTTAGAAATAAGCTCTCACGCTGGGCCCGGCACCAACACCCTATTTAATCGATCACCATCTCGACTTTCCTGAGGCCCGCGTGGCGCACGCCGTCCTGGCTCCCCCGCTCGCCTTTACTGGAATGCAGCCTTCTCTGCACGTGAGGCCCGGCGACCCCTACTCTGGCCCTGAGAGGAGCCCCCCCCCCCCCCCCCCCGGCCCCGGCCTCGTTGGGAAGGCCCTGGCCCTCGGCCCCGGGGGGGCTGCACCCCTGCCCACATCCTGGCCCACCGTGGGCCCGTGCCCGAGGAGGCCCCGTGCGTTCTCTGGGTTACACGTCCCTACACCTGGCATTGAGTCGCTCAATTACAGACCCAGCCCCCACCCGAGTGATTTCTGCTTTGTGGGAAGGGGCCCTCCGGTGGGGTTCCGGCTGCACCCACACCTCCCCGGCCACGTCACGGGGTGGTGGCCTCGGCCCGGCCAGCCTGGTACACGCTGAGGAGGGAGGAGATGGTCCCGAGGAGGCCCACGAGCCACGGGGGGAAGCGGCCGGCCCACAGGACACCTGGGGGCAGCCAGTGCACGGCGTTGGCCAGATCGGCCACGTTGCTCAGGAGGGTCAGCACCTCCGACCGGACCTGGGCCTCCATGGCCCTCCTCTTGCTCCGGGGCAGCCGGCTGTGGGAGCAAAGAGAAGCCGCTGGGGAAGACCCAGGCACACCCAGGCTCACCCCAACGGGCAGGAAGAGGTGACAGCAGAGCGAGTGAGGAGAACTGGTGGGGCTGTGTCCCTGTCACACACACACCCCCCCCGAGGGAGCCCACGGCATGAACAGGGCACAGACGGGTGTGGGAAGTCTCAAACCCACACCTCAGTCCTCTGGGCCCTGGAGACAGGCAGGGAGCCGCGGGGGTGGGGGGGCAGTCGGGGCCTCAAGCCAGCCTCGGTTTCCCCATCTGAGCCAGCCCCCGGAGCTGCTGTAAGGCCCCCGCGCAGGCCCGCACAGGCGCGAGGCTGGAAACGTGGCAGCTCACAGCACCTCCCCGGCTAGGGAAACCCAGCAGCGTCCCCAGCTTGCGGGAGGAAGTCAGCCTTTCTCCCGGGCAGAGCCCTGGGGTCGTACCTGGTGAAGGCCACCGCGGGGCCCCTCAGCCTCCGCCTCAGCGTCAGGACCATCCTCAAGGACCTGCAGCAGGCAAGCGAAGCAGGGTGGGGGCGCAGGGGTTAGCTCCCCATCGCCAGCCCAAGGGGAGGCTGTCGCCCCCCCCCGACGGCCACAGGTAACTCCAGCGCCCTGCGCCCTCCCAGAGCGCCAGACCGGCCTGGGCCTCGGAAGCTCCTGGGGACTCCTAATTCGGACCCTGACCTGCGTGCACTGTCCACACAAGATCTGGAAGCATCTAGTGCTTCCGACGCTGGAGCCAGGCATGTGTCCCTGGCCAGGTGGCCTGTCCCGGGAGAGCATGGGGACACAAGTCAGCACCTGCAGTGAGGGAAGTGGGTCTGCATCAGACCACCTGGAAGACCGGGCAACACGCCGGTTCCTGCGCCCCGGGTCCCCAGACTAGCAGAATCCAAACCTGTTGGCATCTGGGCATCTGCATTTCAGCAAACTCCCTGGTGACTCTCAGGTATCTTGGGGTTCTACGGACACCAGGTCGGGACCCTCACGCTTGCTCACACCAAACAGAGAGACATGATGGAAAAAGTATAAGCTCTAAAAATGAACAGGCAGAGGGGCGCCTGGGTGGCTCAGTCGTTAAGCATCTGCCTTCGGCTCGGGTTGTGATCCCAGGGTCCTGGGATCGAGCCCCGCATCGGGCTCCCTGCTCGGCGGGAGGCCTGCTTCTCCCTCTCCCACTCCCCCTGCTTGTGTTCCTCTCTCGCTGTCTCTCTGTCTGTCAAATAAATAAATAAAATCTTTAAAAAAAAAATAAAAAAATAAAAAATAAAAAAAAATGAACAGGCAGGGCACAGACGATTTGAGGACAATGCCACCACTCTATGATGCTGTAACAGTGGGAATGACTCATTACACACCTGTCCAAGCCCCCAGGACGTGCAACACAGAGTGAATCCTGATGAAAACCACGGACTTGGGGTGCCCGTGACTTGTCAACGTGGATTCATCAACTGCTGGGGGAGTTTGATAACGGAGGGGCTGTGGGGCGGGTGGGGAATCTATGGAAACTCTCTTTACTTTTGGTTCAATTGTGCTGTGAAGCTAAAACTCTAAAAATAAAAGTCTATTTTAAAAAAGTAATGGAACCGGGGCGCCTAGCCAGCCTAGTCGGTAGAGTGTGCTCGGAACAAACACGCTCAGCGCATTTACAGAGGGAAATGTTTGGCAGGAAACCATTATTTGAAAGTTCTAGAAAGAGTATGGGTTTCAGAAGCACACAGCCAGTCAGGAAACTCCTGTTCTCTCTGGGGACATTTGCCGACGACCACACACACACGCAGAGACCCGGGGAAAGGCATCCCCCTCCAGCTACTTCGGTCCCCAGCCTGGAGTTCTTTCCGCTTCCTGGGGCCAGTGGGCACCATCATGCCCTCCAAAGATGTCCACGTCCTCATCCCCAGGCCCTGTGAGCCCTTACGTGGCACAAAGGACTTTGCCGATGGGACTGAGGTAAGGGTCTTGAGATGGGGGAGGATGTGGGGTCCTCACGGGGCCCTCATGAGGGGGAGGCAGCAGGGTCGGAGTCGGAGATGTGCCCAGGGAAATGGGCTGTGCTCTGAAGACGGAGGGGAGGGACCACGGGCCAAGGACTGCAGTGGTCTCTAGAAGCCGGAAAAGGCAGGAATGGCTTCTCCCCCCGCGAGCCCTGCCCCCACCTGGAGTTTTAGCGCAGTGAGTCCACACTGGACTTCGGACCTCCAGAGCCATGAGACAGTCGGCATGTGCCGTTTCAAGCCACTGGGTTTGGAGGAGTCTGGTAGAGCTGCGGGTCTAGGAGGCGCCCCTTACGGCCTGCTGGCGGGCATTAAGGCTACGTACCTGGCAATGCCCAGGAGCAGGGAGAGGCCCCAGAAGGCTGTGCTCAGTGTCCACCACCGGGCAGAGTCCACGCGGAGGATCTGGGCATCAGCAGCCCAGGCGATGTGCTCACAGGGGTAGTAGAGCTGGTCGGCCAGGTTGCCGAGGACCGACACGCAGCGGACAAAGATGTCGTCCTCCTGCAGGACCAGGAGAGAGGGGGGCGTGGGCCCGGAGTCAGACCTACCCAGGCCCATCTTAGGGACCCAGACCAAGCCAGATGGCAGTCACGGGGCAACGTCCAGGCCCAGCAGGCTGGCCCATGGCGGGCCACTGCAAAGGAAGAAAGGCCCGATTTCCACTTCTCAGCAGTGTGGCCATCACCCCCCCCCCCCCCCCCCCCCCCCGTGGAGCAGAAGCTGTCAACTTAGCTGCACAGGGGATCCCCTGGAGAGCTTCAAAACCCCAGCCCCAGCCCCAGGGATTCTGCCTCACTAGGTCCAGCGTAGGCCCTGGCACCAGGAATATCTTTTAAGTTCCCGGATGACTCCCAAGTAGGACAACTCAGGATGCCCTGCATCAGGGCCTTCCCACCTGCAGCCTTCTGGGTCCTGCGCACAGGTCTCCAGGCCAGGCTCCCTGGCACCGGGCTCTAGGAGAGCAGTGGTGGGGGGGAGCCCTGCAGAGCACCCCGACCCGACAGGGCAGGGTGGTACTGAACACGCTCAGTGTGGACAGTAAGTGGGCACCAGGCTGCAAGGCTTGGGTCATCACTCCAAACCAGAAGGGTCACGAGCTCCACAAACAGGCAAACTGAGGTACTTAGGGGAAGCTGCCACCTGCCGTCCTCATACAAGGACAGGCCTTGGACCTTCGAATAGCAGAACCCAAGCCCTCGACCAAGTTCCACCAAGTTCCAAGCCACGGCCTGCACCCAGTGAGGCAGGGCCAGGGGAGGCTCAGGAGCCTGGTGCCCATGCCGCATTCTTGGGCCCCACCCCTCAGGACTCCGCCCCTTGGAGGCCTCCAAGCTGTGGGGGGGGGTCCCCCGTGTGTCCTTCACTTCCTGCCTTCAGCCTCCTCATCCTCACTGCCTGCCATACCCCTCACCCTCCCCTCCGGAGCCCCCTTCCTTCCTAGTAGCCAGCTGGGATCCTGCCCCCCTCTAGGTCTGAACCCCGCTCCAGCTCCCCCATCCTGCCTGGGACCCTACCCTCTGGTGTGTTTGGCGTATTTCAGTCCTCCCCCGAGAACAGGGCCCTCCCTGCCCCCTCTCCAGTGTGCTCCTTCCACTAGGGTCTCCAGAGAAGCAGCAAGGCCAAGGCCCTACACTGGGGGAGGAGGAGATGTTCACAGGACAGGGGTGCAGACACCTAAACACCGGACCCAGCAAAAGTTCTTGTTCTGGCCAAGGGACATACAAGGTGCAGAGGACCCCCGCCCCTTGTCTAGGGACGCAGAGATGTTGGTTCGGGGAGGGGTCCTCTGAGGATGCATGGGAAGCGTGCCCTAATCAAAGACGAGGATAGGAGATGGGCGTCAAAACAGGAGGAAGATCCAGAAAGCACTTGAGATTGAGGTGACTGGGCCATTGGGCGCTGGAGTGGAACAAGGGTGGGTGCATCTGAACGTGGAGTGGCTCAAAGAGGGGACAGGGGTAGGGGGGACAGGCGGGGCAGCCCAGGGAGGGGCATCACTTGGCCAGGCAGGCCCAGGGAAGCTTCCGGGCCCATCCCCTGGGGAAATGTCCCCTGTTGTAACAGCAAAATCGACATGTCCACCGTCGGGGGATCAGTTACATAAATCACCATCCAGCTCTACAGCAGAGTACAGTGCGGCCACAAAGAAGGAAGGAGCTCTGTTTGGACTGATAGGGAGCGACCTCCAAGCTGTGCTGTTTAACAGACAAAAGCAAGTGCCAGACGGTGTACCAGGCGCACAAGTAATTACGTAAACAGGGTGATCTGCCTGCGCACGGACAGGACACCTCGTGAAGGAATCACAAAAAGCTGGCAACAGTAGCTGCCTCTGAGGAGGAGAACCAAGGGGATCAGGTAGGAGGGAGACTTTTGGAATGTGTGAATGTCTAAGCCATTTTTTCATTTAAATTCAAATGAGAACATCTGACCATCTCACAAAAGCAAGCAAAATTTTTAAAAGTAAGAAACGGCCTACATCGCTGCCTTTGGACAAGTCCATAAAACATCGGCTGCCCAGAGACTGCGGCCCCACACACCCCGTTACCTCTGCCCCCAGGCCATACTGCTTTGTGTAGATAAACATGGCCACATCATCGAAGAGTCGCAGGACGGTCCTACAGTGGCTGAGTTGGGAGGACAGGGTCAGCAGGCGTGTCCCCACTTCCGATCTGGCTGGACAGCGTTCCACCAGGACCCCGCCAACCAACTGGCAGCAGTACCCCAGCGTTCGGATCTGCGGGAAACCAGAAGCAGTCAGCAGGGCCCTGCTCTTGGGCTGAGCTGGATTGGCCCCCACGTGGCCGTGGGTCCCCTGGGATCAAGTTGGGGGGCGAGGGGGTTTGTGCAGACTAGATCAACAGACTTCCAATAAAAGCTGAAAGTTTAAAGAGATACTTGCGGGTGGGACAAATGGAGAAACGTGACCTTATTGTCCCAAAGTCACTGTGGACTCTAAGGGAATGCTGGCTCGTGTCACTGAGGGGCGCACCCTTTGGAGACAGATGTGACCGAGACAAGAAAATGCAACCATTTCGCACCTCGTGGGTCCCCCTTTTCCCAGCAGACAGGAGGACGAGGCGAACATGTATATTTGCATCCACCCAGCTGGACCAATGTCTGTAGCTGGGTTGAGGAGTGGAGAGGTGATCGGGCCTCAGCCCAGTGAGTCAAGGGTAATCTGCTTGACTTACTTCAGTGAGAAGGAATCCACTCAATGGGTGATTTGGGGCATAGGGAACTGAGTCAGCTTCACCACCCTTACATCTTTATTTCATCTGCTTTCCAGAAATTGCTTTTTCCTGTTGCTTTATGTTATTTTCACTTATTTCTTTTCAGAATTGTAATAGCAAAACTTTGTAATAGCAAAACTCTGCGTTTTAAATGTACAGCTTGGGAATGTATTAAAACCCGAATGCCCAATCATAAGGGATTTGAATGGGACCTAATTGCCCACCACTGGTACATTTCCTGGTACAACCTAAATGCCTACCTGTAAGAGAGAAAAGCTTATATAGGAACAAGCTGAGCATCTGCCTTCAAGGGCCTTCCAGCCATATGGGAGAGCCCTAAAAATCCTAAATCCCCATATGAGATTGTTAGGGGCAAACCAGGGACCAACCAAGTGGCCTAGTCAGATCCTAAATGTTCAAACAGGGATTTGGCTGGCCTGTAAATGTCCAGCCAGGGTGAACTGGAACAACCTAAGTGCCCAGTTATAGGGGAATCGGTCGCAACCTCAATGTCCAGCCATAGAAGGAGCGCTGCAACACCCTGAGTCCTCATATGTGACTGCCTGGGACAACCCAGTGACCACCTTCAGTGGTCTGGTCGGATCCCAAATGTCCAAACGTGCGGATTTGGCTGGTACTGGAAATACCCCACCATGATGAGTTAGCAGGAGCAACCTGCATGTCCACTGCCAGGGGACAGGGTCGGAGCCCAGCCGGGAGGGCGCCTCGGCGAGGGGGGATCCTGCGCGACCCGCCCCGCTCTGGCCTCCGTTTCCAGTCACTGAGCTCCAGCCCTGCTCCGGGACCTCCGGCCGCGCTCCGCCCCAGCCTCACCAGGCGGTCCCGACCCCTGTACGACTCCAGCGCCGACGCGAGGCTGCTCAGCGCCGCCGCCAGGCCGCTCAGCGCCGCCATGGCAACTCCGCCGTGGCGCCGCCGTGACGTCGGCGCGCAGCGCCAGGGGGCGGGGGCACGGCCCGAGGCCGCGCCCTCCGGGAACGCTCTGCGCAGGCGCGGCCGCGACCCTTTGTCCCCGGCCGGGCCCTTTGTCTACTGCGGGGAGCTGCCCGGGTTGCTGCTTGGTGGCCGCAGCGTGCCCGCTCGCCCGGGGCCTGTGCACCCAGACGGCCCTCGGAGCCCGCTGCCTTCTGCCCCGCGACGGCTGGTCTTTTCAAGTTAACCGTCTACCCACAAAAGTAATATCCAAGCGAAAGCACCAACCTGTTTGCTCTGGTTCAAGAAGGGATTTTTCTTTCTTTTTTTTTTTTTAAGATTTTATTTATTTATTTGACAGAGACACAGCGAGAGAGGGAACACAAGCAGGGGGAGTGGGAGAGGGAGAAGCAGGCTCCCCGCCGAGCAGCGACCCTCTGCGGGGCTCGATCCCAGGACCCCGGGGGGTCATGACCCCAGCCGAAGGCAGACGCTTTAACGACTGAGCCACCCGGGCGCCCCAAGAAGGGATTTTTCTTTTTAATTTCTGTGCTGCACCCTTTCTGCCTTGTCTGCTCGTCTACAGTGAGCATGTACAGCTGTTGTAAATTCATAAAAGGCCTTTTGAGAAAGTTAAGGAAACTCATAGATGCGTTCTAGAATAGGCGAGGGTCTGGTAATGGAGTTGCTCCGAAGAGGGTAATTAACTGTGGCTGGGAAGAGGATATTAAATTGTTCACCTTTGTACCCGTTTCAGGTGCACAGCATAAAGGTTTGACTCACAGACACCCTGACATGATTACAGTAAGTTTAGTTAGCAACCATCATCTGGTATAATTTTGTAGCTTTTGAATTTTGCGCAACATGCGTTATTCTCTCATCAAAAAGTCAAATGAGATTTTTCAAAAAGTTAACATGACCTGTTTCCTTTTTTTTTTTTTTTAATTGTGGTAACATTCACATAAGAGTCACCGTGTTAAGATGTACAATGCAGGGCGCCTGGGTGGCTCAGTCGGTTAAGCGACTGCCTTCGGCTCAGGTCATGATCCTGGAGTCCCTGGATCGAGTCCCGCATCGGGCTCCCTGCTCAGCAAGGAGTCTGCTTCTCCCTCTGACCTCCCCCCTCTCATGTGCTGTCTCTCTCATTCTCTCTCTCTCAAATAAATAAATAAAAACTTTAAAAAAAAAAAAAAAAAAAAAAAGATGTACAATGCAGTGGCATTTACAACACTATCCCTTTTAAGCTTCAAAACATTTTCATCACCCTCAGAGGAGACCCTGTAATTCTGGCAAGCAGTTAATCTACCCCTCCCTACCCCAGCCCATAACCACCATCTGCTTTGTCTTGGTGGGCTTACCCATTCTGGATATTTCATATAAGCGGAATAATGCGATATATGACCATTTATGTCTGGCTCATCCACATTGTAGCTTATATCTATACTCCATTCCTTTTGTGGCTGCGTAATAGTCCCTTGTATGGATCTACCACATTTTGTTTATCCATTCAGCCATTGATGGACCATTGGGTTGTTTCCAAATTTTGGCGACTGTGAATAATGTTGCTGTGAACGTGGGCATGTGTGTATCTGTTCAAGTCCTTGCCTTCAACTTCACTTCCTTTGGGTAGACACCCAGGAGTGGAATGGCTGGGTCATAGGGTGGCTCTATGTTTGACTTTTCGAGGAACCACCAGACTGTTTTCCACGTTGGCTGCACCACTTGACATCCCCAGGAGCAATGCACAACACTCTCCACATTCTTGCCAACACTTTTATTTTGCTTCACTACTATTATTATTGCCTTATTATTATGGCCATCCTGCTGGGTGGGACATGGTATCTCACTATAGCTTTGTTTTGTATTTCCCTAATGACTCATGATGTCGACTGGTTGCCTTTTGCAAAATATTGCCCCTTGATTTCAACTTTCAGGACTCTTCCTGCTTCCTGCCTCACTCCCTTCTTTCCAACCACACTGCCTTCCTCCTTGTCCTTGAAGTTACAGTACACTCCTGCCCCAGGACCTTTGCATTGGTTGTGCCCTCTGCCTGGAATGCTCTCCCTCCAGATTCCCACATGGCCCCCTCCCTCACGTCCTCCTCATGTTTACTCGAACATCATCTTCTCATTGGACCTCCCCATCACACCCTCCTGGGCACTTCCTACCCACATTTCTTGCTGTCTTATTTTCCTCCTAAGTTTGGAATACTATCTAACGTAACTATATCGCTTCTTTATCTAGCTGCCTAGTTATTTGTCTCTCAACAGAATGGGAGGACTTTGATCTGTCTTGGTCATAGCTATGTCCCCACAGCCTGGCACAAAATAGTTTCTCAATAAGTGCCATAACCTTCGGGGCTCAGCTCCCGGCCCAAAGCTCTGTGCTCACACTCTATGCACATGATCCTGGGAAACCTCATCTACTCCCACGACTTCCCTGGCCCCCTCATCATTGGCCTCTCCCTCATGCCTCTTTAATCCTGACCTGACTCCTCCTCCCACCTGCCCCCTGGACACTTTCCCTGAGCATCCTCCCAACCCCATCCCTGCACTCAACATGTCCCAGCATCATCCAGAACATCTTGCTCTCCTGTGTCCCCATCTCAGGGCTGCCCCGCCAGTCACAGACCTGGCTCACCTTTTTCTCTCCACACATGCCCCTCCCACATCCCACCAGTCACCAAAATGACACTTGAATCTATCCACTTGCTCCTGGCCAACAGCCCCTTTCATAGGCAGCCCCCCTCCTCTCTCCAAGCCCTGGACCCCAAGCCCCGCCTCCCCCAAGTCTGCCTCCCTACAACATCTCAGATGGGGAGTCAAGAGACTCTTTAACCCCCACATCTGACCACAGCTCTCCTTGCTTAAGACTTGGGCACCTGTGCGCCCCCAGCCCCCAACTAGGGACACTGTTACTGCAGAAGAAAAAAAATCCATGCCAAGCCCAAGGCCTGCAGAGGGAAGAGGGTCTGGAGCTGTAGACCTTGCTGCTGCCTGAGTGGCTAGGTCCCTTCCCTGGAGCCCATGCTGTCCCTGACACCTTCGTAATCACACAGTGCATTTCTCTGAGTGACTGCTGAGAGCCAGGCCCTGTGCCAGGCACCAAGCAGACAGCAGTGAGTCTTGCAAGCCCTGCCCAGCCCTCCCAGCGTCTTCCACCATCTGGTTAGGGCTGAGCTTGACCTTTGAGAGAGACAGGAGATAGCCTGGCATTCACAGCTGGCCTTGTAGTTGCTAGGAGCTGGCCTGGCGGTCCCAGCTAAGCCCTGGTGTTCTCCTGCGGGACATAAATAATTTTGCAGAATGCCAACAATGGACAAGGCCACTCCGTGACCGTGGTGGAACAAGACAAAACAAGCTCACTCCATGATCACGTCTGAATGCAGGCAAAACATGAGCATTGTCCAAACCACAGCAGCAACCAGACATTCACTTTTCCTGGACAGTCTGAGTTGCAGTCCTTTTACCACCGACAGCTTTACTCTTGCTTCATTCCTTAGACTTTCTGATAAAAACTAAGACCCTCAATAAGAAAATTACCTCTCCCCCTTTGCTTCCCGACAGCATCCAGGATCCACCTCCTGGGTCCTTCTTTTCCCAGCAGGCAGAAGGACTAGGCTGAAATGTGTATTTGTAACAACCTGGCTGGGCCAAACCCTCAGCCAGGCTCCAGGCAGGGGAGCCAGTGATGGGACCTCAACCCGGTGGACAAAACAACATTGCTTGAATTTAGTGAGAAGAAACCCACTCAGTTAAATAAGTCCTGGAGAGGTATTAGCTAACGTTACAATGACAGTTGTATTGCAATATGAATGTATCCAATCAATATGTTGTGCATCTCAAACACAGGCAATGTTATGTGTCAATTATAGCTCAATGAGAGAGAGAGAGAGAAGGAAGGAAGGAAGGAAGGAAGGAAGGAAGGAAGGAAGGAAGGAAG
>NW_022589784.1:5949184-5963839 GCF_004348235.1 Phoca vitulina | reverse complement strand
AAGGAAGGAAGGAAGGAAGGAAGGAAGGAAGGAAGGAAGGAAGGAAGAAAAAGGACCCATTTTGTAGCTGATTTGGGGTCATGAACTGGGGCCCTTGTATCTTTAGTTCACTTTCTTTTTTTAAGAAATTGTTTTTCCATTTAAAAAGTTATTTATTGGGCGCCTGGGTGGCTCAGTCAGTTGAGCGTCTGCCTTCGGCTGAGGTCATGGTCCCAGGGTCCTGGGATCAAGCCCCATGTCGGGCTCCCTGCTCCATGGGGGGCCTGCTTCTCCCTCTCCCACTCCCCCTGCCTGTGTTCCCTCTCTCGCTGTGTCTCTCCCTGTCAAATAAATAAATGAAATCTTTAAAAAAGAAAAAAATAATAAATAAATAAATAAAAAGTTATTTATTGTGATAAAATATACATAACATAAAATTTACCATGATAACTATTTTTATTTTTATTTTTTTTTAAGATTTTATTTACTTATTTGACAGAGAGAGACACAGTGAGAGAGGGAACACAAGCAGGGGGAGTGGGAAAGGGAGAAGCAGGCTTCCCGCGGAGCAGGGAGCCCGATGCGGGGCTCGATCCCAGGACCCTGGGTTCATGACCTGAGCCGAAGGCAGACGCTTAACGACTGAGCCACCCAGGCGCCCCCCTGATAACTATTTTTAAATGCACAGCTCAGTGGCAGGAAGCACATTCACATTGTTGTGCAACCATCCCCACCCTCCTTCTCCAGAATTTTTCATCTTCCCAAGCCTAAACTCTGTCCCCATGAAAGACTGACTCCCCCTTTCCCCCATTCATATTATTTTATGTATTATTTTCATGTCAGATCATCTCAAAAAGGAAAGTCAGATTTCCCACCAGTAAGAGCATGCAAAGCAAAGACCCACTTGCTTGAACCTCCCTGGAAGCACAGAAGATAAGCCAGAGTGAAGACAAGCCTGTCTCACACCCACAGAGTCCCAGGGAGTGTGCTCTCCCTCGCCGTCACAAGTAACAAGCTTGAATTTGTTCAGCCACAAATGTGTTCCTGATGGTCTTTGGGCTTGGGGGGGCACTGACGTCCTTAAGGGTACCTTGGAGGTCCCTGAGCCCTGGAATGACATTAAGCATTGCAGTGACCCAAAGACCAAAGACGCTGGCTCGTCCTGTGTGGGGAGCGTTAGGAAGCAGACCAGCAGGAAAACTTTGGGAAATGACAGTAATGAATACCAGCAGCCTATTGCCTCAAATCCTCACTGCTGCTTTCTGAAGTGGTTACCATCCTCAGCGCCATTTCCCAGATGACAAAACAGAGGCTTCAAGAAGTCAAGTCACTTGGGGTGCCTGGGTGGCTCAGTCGTTAAGCGTCTGCCTTTGGCTCAGGTCATGATCTCAGGGTCCTGGGATCGAGCCCCGCATCAGGCTCCCTGCTCCGTGGGAAGCCTGCTTCTCCCTCTCCCACTCCCCCTGCTTGTGTTCCCTCTCTTGCTGTGTCTCTCTCTGTCAAATAAATAAATAAAATTAAAAAAAAAAAAAAAGAAGAAGTCAAGTCACTTGCCAAGCTCTCTTGAGCTCTCAGAAGGCAGGATCCTTTGGCCTCACTCCTGATCTTCCTCCCAGCCGCCCTAAGAGTTGCTGGGGGACCATTGTGACAGCACCGTCTGGGGGAAGCTCTTTGGTCACAATGGGCAGAGCTGGACCACACTGGGACGCAGCCTTGGAAGGAACATGTGAGCATCCTCTGGGAGACTGGGACAGAGGGAGCCTCGAGGGTCAGGCCGGTTGCCAAGCTCATCTTCTAAGACTCATTAGTCCCCATGCCACCCCTTGAGGTAAGTACGATACCCTCATCCCTGATGTGGAAGCTGAAGCTCACAGGAGCCCAATTACTTATTCCGAGGTGACCTAGCTAGTAACTTCAGTTGTCAGATTCTCCATCAACTATTTGAAGACTTCTCCACTCTCAACTCTTTTCAGTGCCAAAATGATCAAAAAAGCAAACATAGACACTGACAAACTGTGGTCTTGTTATCATGCTTGCTGCCTGCTTTCTAAAGAGGTCGACATGAGCTAGCTGTGAGCTGATGCGGTCTGGGCGGCGGGGGTGAGCCTGCTCCAGTGGGGCTTGGTCTCTGAGCAGCTGGGACGAGGGGGACGAGACTCCTCTGCTCTGAGCAAAGGCAAGAAAGTCCCAGTCAGCTAACTGGGGTGCTGGCAGCCGGGCGCTGGAGATCAGGGAAGTGGAGTGAGAGGTTTCTAAGCCTCAGAGAGTTTGAGGATAGGAAGAGATCCAAGAGAACAACTGCAGAGGGCAGAAAGCCCCATGAGGAGGGGTGTGGCAGAGATGGGACAGTGGCCAGGACTGAACAGACATTGGAGGGGAGAGCCATGGCCTTGACCACTGACTGAGGGTGAGGAGAGGGGGCTCCTATCAGACAAACTGTAGAAAGCAGTGGTTCATTCTACAGCCCTTCCTGGTGCTCACTCTGTACTGACCCCCTCTGGGAGGGGCCTTGGCACCTGCTGTTCCTTCTGCCTGGGATGCTATTCCCCTAGGTACCCCAAAGCTCCCCTCCCACCTTTTTCAGGTCTTTGTCATCTCAGTGACACTACCCTATTTAAAACTGCAACCCTTCCATCCCCCCCCCCCACCCCCGTCCTCCTTCCCTGTGTGATGCTTTTACCCACAGCACTTAGCTCCTTCTCCTAACTCTGCAACTGATAGTAGTACATTTATTCAGTATTGTCTGTCACCTCCTCGCCCCAGTATTAACTCCACAAGGGCACGGCTCTTGGTCTGTTTTGTTATCTGATGTTCCCCCTTCCAAGAACCTAGAACAGTGCCTGGCACACAGTAAGCGTCAAATGAATGATGATATCTCTACTTTCCCTGGGGGCAGGCACGAGGGCTGCGCCTGTTTTTTCACAATGTCCCCAGCCCCGAGGGCCCCGTGCCTGGAACACAGGAAGGAGTAAAAGGCAGCATTGTCCTCAGGCGGCGCTTGCTCACTCCCGTGTCTCCGCCCCCTCACAGGTGGCGCCTTGTCCCCCGATGGTCGCGGTCGCCCTGCTGCCGTGCCCGCTGTCCGGGCGGGACTTCCTCAAGGCCTCGCACTTTGCACTGGGGCCCGACCCGCGGCTGCACGTGGGCGCCATGCAATCCACGTCGCATCGGGACTTCGGGGCGCACCCGGGAGGCACCCGCGCACCGCAGCGCCAGGAGCCGCCCCGCGGGTGCCTCTTCGCCCAGGACGCGCGCTCGGCGGGCACGGAGCTCGGGTCGGAGACGCACTGCGCGTACGCGCCCCCGGGGCCGTCGCCGTCCGCGCGGTCGGAGACGCGGGAGCGCACCCTCGGCGTGCAGGCCAGCAACTTGCGCGTGCACGCGGGCCCGCGCGTCCGCACCGGCCTCTCCACCGTGCGCGCCGACTTCGGCTGGCCCGAGCCGCCGGCGCGCGCGAGCGAGCAGATCCGCGGCGCGCGGCTCATCTTCGACCGCGACTCGGTGCCGCCTGGCGACAGAGCCAAGCTGCGCATCCCGCCCACCACCTACCAGGCGTTTTACCCGCCCCACGACCCGTGCCCGCGGTCCCGCGCGCCCTGCTGCCACCTCGGTGAGCGCGCCGGGGCGGCCCGCGCGACTTGCCAACCGCGTGGTTCTCCAGGCGGGCGGGGATTCCGCGCCCTCCCCCAGGGGACATTTGGCTACGTCAGGAGATCTTTTTTTTTTTTTTTTAAGATTTTATTTATTTATTAAAGAGAGATAGGGGCGCCTGGGTGGCTCAGTCGTTAAGCGTCTGCCTTCCGCTCAGGTCGTGATCCCAGAGTCCTGGGATCGAGCCCCGCATCGGGCTCCCGACTCCATGGGAAACCTGCTTCTCCTTCTCCAACTCCCTCTGCTTGTGTTCCCTCTCTCGCTGTCTCTCTCTGTCAAATAAAATCTTTTAAAAAAATAAAATAGAGCGCGCGCATGAGCAGGGGGAAGGGGCAAAGGGAGAGGGAGAAGCAGACTCCCTGCTGAGCAGGGAACCCGATGTGGGACTCCATCCCAGGACCCTAGGCTCATGACCTGAGCCGAAGGCAGCTGCTTAACCAACTGAGCCACCCTGGCGCCCCTGGAGACCATTTTGGTTGTCATCACCCACGGAGGGGGTGCTACTAGCAGGGAATGAAGGGAGGCCAGGGATGCTGCTAAACATCCTACCATGCACAGGACAGCTCGCCCCGGTAAAGAATTATCCAGCCCCAAATGTCAACAGTGCCGGGCTGAGAAAACCAGGAACCTCCCTGAGCCTCAGTTTCTATAAACACAGAATGGCATAGCTCCTGAATTTTTTTCAAGGGGCTGCGCCATGGGTAGAAGTCATGAATGGTGGTTTGGAATCAGACAAATCTGCTAAGTTGCCACCCCAGCCCTGCCACCATAGTAGTTATGTGACTCTGAGCAAGTTGACCTCTCCAAGCCTGGATTTTCCTCTGTGCAACAAAAGCGCCCCACTTCATAGGAGCTGCTGAAGCCAAAGGAGCCCAGAGTGTATGATGCACCTTGCATCAAGTGAGTGCTCAAAAAAGAGTAGCTGTCATTTGTGTGATATTCCGATTCTGTGACTCCAGGGGACCCGCTGGTGCATGTCACTAGTCAGAGTCCCTCCACGCTGGACTCAGGGATTGTCAGATCTGGACTTGACTCTGTTCTGGTTTTGAATTTCCATGACTTCTGGCAAGTCATTTGGCCTCTCTGAGCCTCAGGAAGGCTGTAAAGTGGGGAGAATTATGAACCCTGCAAATGAGGTTCGAAGCACTTAACCTAGTTGCTGGGTTCAATAGTTGGCAGTTATTCTTGTTATCATTCCTTGTGTTATTTTTTGGTGTTTTCCACATAGCCCTCGGGCAAGGCTAGTCAGGACTGCCCAGCTCCCCTTTTCAGGTGAGGACTTGCATCCCAGGGGGCCTGAGGCTGCAGGGGCTCAGTGCCCTTCTCTGTCTGTTCTTGCTCATCCTCAGGGGGTCTCAACTCCCTCAGGTGGGACCACAGGAGACAGGATGATGCGACCTCCTACCAGAGACACTTCCAGGCCCTGCTGAGCGCACCGGCCTTGATGTGTAAGAGGGTAAATCAAGGTGGGGCTGGTGCTGTGGGGGACGGCAGCGATAGGGTCTGGGTGGGGTTGTCCTTCCCACCTCTGTCCGCCCACAGGCCTTCTCCAGCGTGGAACTGGGAGACTTCAAGATTGGCCATGGGCCCATGTGTTCGGAGCAGAAGCAAGCCTACAGGCCCCAGGGTCTGCCCCCAGACAGGTACAAAGGGACGGTGGCCTTCCACCAGGGTGACGGGCTTTCAGCAACTCGTGGAGCGTGCCACCCAAGGCTCTGGGGCCAATACTGTGCCTTTGAAGCCTCCATCACCTACAAGCAAGGCTCTCCCACCATTAGCACCCCACAGCTTGGCCTTTGGGAAGCCTGCCTCTCTCCCATTTCCCGGGAGTTGCAAGGGCCCGGATCAGACGAATCCCCCCTGATCTGCAGGTATGACAAGGCCCAGGCCACAGCCCACATCCACTATGTGAATATTCGTCCTGGAGATGGCCTGTTCCATGACAGGACCACCAAAGCTGATCATTTCTATGCCCCAGAGCCAGGTGAGTCTACTGCCGGCCCTGCCCACCCCTCCCCCCTCCCCCAACCCCCGCCCCCAACTTCCCACAGGGGCCTCCCGGGTCTGCTCAACCTCTGCTCTGCCCAGTGGCAGAGCCTTTTGTCCTTCACCATGACCAGACTCCAGCATCGCACATCCTGGAAGGAAACTGGTGCCCTGGTCCAGGCAGCCTCACCACCTCCATGCATTTCTTCCATGGTCAGGTCAGCCGGAAGGGGGAGACCTTCCCCCGGGGCTCATCAGGGAAAGGGTTTCCCAGGCAGTACCTATAGCAAGTGCAAAGTCCTTGAGGTGGGAGCGAGTGTGACGTGTTGGGGATCTCCTGGGTCTATCTGCGGTATCGAGGGTTAAGTCCCTTAACCACTGGGAGCCTCGGTGGCTCTGTCTGCAAAATGAGATACAGTGCCTACTCCCAGCACCAGCAACGTGGGCCTAGAGAGGGTGTGAGCTCTCCGAGGTCGTAGAGCGCTCGCCTCTCGTCCCCACCCGGGTTTTGGGAGATCCCGGACACGGGAGCTTCCCAGAGGCCATGTGGTCTTACAGCCACCGCCCGTGACCGAACCACCCAGCCGCCACGTGCCTTACGAGAAATGGAAGAGTCACGTGCGTCTAGGGGACTCCTCGCTGCTCGAACAGTTCTTCCAGACCTCCACGGGCACGGACTATTGCCCCCGTGGGATGCCAGAGAAGCCGCAGAAAGCGCCCAGTCTCCACTTGCTGCGTAGCAACCTGCCCCGGGGCACCGACGGTGAGCAGGTTGGGGGGAAGGGGCTGGGCTCCCTTCCCCGCCTCAGCTCTAACCCCGCCCCGGCCAGTTTCGCCCCGCCCACTGCCCGATTCTGGCTCCGCCTCCTGAAGAGCGAGATCCCACCCCAGTGACCGAGATCCCAACTCTGACCCTGGACAACCCGCCCCTTCGTGGACTTGACTCCCCACCACCACCACCGTCTCCGCCACGGCACTGCCCCCTGCATGGCCGTAGGCCCGCCCCTCTCCATATCTGCCCTCTCCCGACTCTAACCCCTGCTCCTCTGTCAGACTCTGGCTCCGCCCCCTCACCGACTAGCCCGCCCTGCCTGCCCCCTCACTAGTCTGCGCTTGCCACGCCCCTGGCTCCTCCCTCCGCCCCGCCTCCTAATCCATCTTCGCTCCAACTTCAGCGAGGGCGAGGGCTTCGCCCTGAAGTCCTACTCCATCCTTAATCTCGCACGTTCCTGCCCAGGGACCATGCCTCTCCTCCCTCAGCCCCTCAGCTCGACTACCCCCACCCCAAATCTCCAGAAACAGATTTTTTAACCATGAACCAGAAGATGCTGAAGCCTCATAGAACAGCTCCGGCCTCCGTGACTGAGGACATGCTACAGCGGGTGAGGGACGGGGAAGGGTACCTCCCTGACGAGGTAACCCCCAAAATCAGTGTAGCTTTATCTCAGGATGATAATGTCGTCACCTCAGGCCCAGAATTAGTATCAAGTCCTTTCAGGGTCTCTCTAGGGTGACCCCAGGCACAGGGTCATCTTAATGTCACCCCAGCCTCAAGGTCATCCCTAGCTCACCTCCAGGGTAGTTAGTGTCAGGGTCAGCTCAATGACACCTTTATATCGCCAGCCACAGTTATACCCCCAGCTGAGGGTTAGCTCACAGTTGCCTGGGTCACCACAGTCCGGGGGTCATTCCAGGGGTCACCGGTTTCTCTCCAGCTCCTGGGTCAGCCCAAGCTGGGATACCTTTTGCCCACCTCCTCAGAGCCCAGTCATCAGCCTTTGCTGCTCCCAGGTCGTATGGGGGCCATGGGGTGGGCCAGGTAGGTCCACCAGCCTCCAGGCTGTCCTGCCACGCTGACCACCCTGCCTCCACAGTGTAAGTACGGCCACATTGAGCCCCCGCTGGGTGGACAGCGCTTCTTCTCAACCCAATACGAGCATGAGTTTCCCTCCAAGTACCAGGGCCCAGCAGTGCTGAGATTGGTCAATCTGCAGGACAGCCATGTGCCTCTGGGCTCCCCTCGCCAGTGGGGCTGTGGGGCTGGGAAGGTAGACCCTTGGGCCCCCCAGGCCCCCACCTACCCATGCCCTAGCCAGCAATAAACAGTGTCTTGGCAGCATCCCACCCCACCCTCCATCAGTCAGCCATGAAAGAGGATGCTTCGTGGGTTGGGGACGGTACAGGAGAGAGTGACTCCATCAAATAACCCTGAAGAGACACTTCCACGGGCCCTGAAGATCGCCCCACTCTGGGCAAGGAGGCCATCCCAGCTTGTGCAAAGGCTTGGCTGTTGGACTCAGTGTAAGGTGTTCAGGTGCACCAACAACTCTGAATGATGTGAAGAGAGGAGTCATAGCTTTGAACAGGGCAGTGTGGTGAAGGGCTGAGAACACAGATTCCTAGGGCTGAATGGACAGAGTCCAAATCTTAATTCCTCTGTCCTGGATAGTAGTCTTGGGCAAGGCACTTAACCCCTCTGGGCCTCATCTGTTTGCTCATCTGTAAAGTGGAGATGAATGGTAGCTCTCTCATTAGAATGTTATAAATGAGAAATGTACACACTTCAGTGTGTGTGGCTGGGGGTCAAGGAGGGAGAGAGCACTTCCCTTCTGAGCATGAAGGTATGGAGGAAAGAGGAAGATGAGGGTACGGGAAGGAGCTTTCAATCATTGAGAGAGGGGGTGGGGTTCAGAGGGGGGAGACTGAGGGGGTGGAGAGGCTGAGAGTGACCCAGCAATTTCCTCCATTGTGGGTGAAAGCTGGAAGCTAACGGTGTGCTGGCTGGCTGGGCAACTGGTCAGAGCTGGGTCCAGGGACAAATCAACAAAAGCCATCATGATATGATCAAGTCCAAGGGAGTAGGTGTGCAGCCAGGGACGAAATGAAAAGTGTGGAAAGGAGGAGGATGGGGTGGAGCTCCATCACTGATGGGGCTTGACAAGCATGTCAACAAATGGTACCTTGGACAGCGCCCCCATCTTGAAGGTCTGGGTGTGGTGAGATTGGCTCTGTCCGCGATGAAATGGACCTCAGTGGCCATGCCCAGGGCCTGCTTCTGTCGGCTGTTGGGAATCTGGTTTCAGGGAATGAACATGGCTCCCTGACTCTATCCCTGACTCTGTAATCAGACCTTCAAAGACCAAGGCCTCTTGAGCCACCAAAAGCCAAACTCAAGCCAGGCCAGGAGCCCTTTCCCCATGGGCAGCAATTCTGTGAGGCCAGGTTGTCATTTCCTAGCTCACCTCCAGGGTAATTAGTGTCAGGGTCAGCTCAATGACACCTTTATATCACCAGCCACAGTTGGTGTGGAGCTAGGTTGTCACAGGAAGAACAGGAGTCCAGCTTTGGGTCCCACAGAATAAGATGGCCCTTTTGGCTGCTCTCCTATTATCTATGCAAGGGTCTGCTAGCTGCAAAACACCTCTTCTGTTTGCTTCCGCTAAAGATCTACATGACACACTTCTGAATTACCTCATGATGACTCAGGATTTCTCAATCCCAGTACTATTGACATTTTGGATGGGATCATTCTTTATTGTCAGAGGCCCTCCTGTGCACTGTAAGATGTTTAGCATCATCCCTGACCTCTAATCACCATATGCCAATAGCATCCTCCCTTTACCCCAGCCAGTTGTGACAACCAAAAATATCTCCAGGCATTGCCAAATGTCCCCTGGGCGGGGGGGGGGGGGGGGGGGGGAGTTGCCCTGCTTGAGAACCACTGCAATAAACCCACCCTGCAGTGATCCCCAGGACAAAATCAGACTCTCCTGGTGAAGCTGGTCTGTTTGTTGATCGGACTACTCTTAACTAAAAGGCTTTTCCTTTTTGCCTTGCCTGCCAGGAAGCTCAGAAAGCTTACTTTGGTATTCATTTCCATGTAGCTCTGGTTGCAGGAAAATGTGTGCTCCTGCCTGGTTCTAGGAATGGTTTAAAGCAACCCAGACACCAGATGAAAAATAATAGGTAGGAGTTCCAAGGAGGCAGATTTCTGCACAAATTGAAAGATTTCTAACAGTGCAACTGACTAGCCCCGGGATGGTTGCTAGGAAAGAACAGGAGCTTTACTAGAAATATTTTTAGTGCAGAAAGATACTTCATCATGATTTGGGATGTATTTTATGGATTTATGTCTATCCCTCCCTATATTCCACTCACCCTTCCCCACACCAAAAAAGGCATTTCATATCAACTACAAAAACCCAAAAGGCTTATAGACCAAGATGAATAAAGTAGGATTGCACATGGGAGAACAGATTAATTTTTAAAGGAAAACATCATGGAGCAGCAGAATTCAGACCTGCCACTTCCCTGTCTTTCTGTCCTTAGGCAAGTGATGTCATGATCTGCCCCTCTTTCCTTGTGCATAAAACGGGGCTGGCAACAGTTCTTCCTTCATAAAGTGGGTACAAGGTTTAACTAAAATGCATACGTGCCATTCTTAGAACAGAGCCTAGCATTTGGCTGCAACTTGATGACATGTGCCCCTATTTTTTTAATGTTGCAAGTGATGGAAACCTGGCTCGCTCTAGCTCAAGTAGAAAGGGATTTTTATTGACTTTGTTACAAAGAAAACCACAGACCCCAAACGGTGTTACTTGGGCCAGGCTAAGTCACCAAACCAAGGGTTAATATCTAACCTAATTGCAGTTTCAACCTCCCCCAGAAATATAAGTCTTAATCTACCAATTGGGAATTTTTTTTTTTTTTAAGATTTTATTTATTTATTTGAGAGAGAGAGAATGAGAGAGAGCACATGAGAGGGGGGAGGGTCAGAGGGAGAAGCAGACTCCCTGCCGAGCAGGGAGCCCGATGCGGGACTCGATCCAGGGACTCCAGGATCATGACCTGAGCCGAAGGCAGTCGCTTAACCAACTGAGCCACCCAGGCGCCCCCCAATTGGGAATTTTTTGATAAGCACCAATAAGGTAATCTGTCACACGGGCCTTCTTCATGGACGGAAGGTGAGGTAATCCACCTAATAAGATCCCCTACCCTTCCCCTAAGGGAAAGTGACTTTGCCTGGAACAATTCTTTTCTTTTGCCTATAATTTTCTTGCCCTAACCCCCTTCCTATAAAAACCTTCCAATTTGTACAACTCCTCAGAGTGCCCCTCTATGTGTTAGAAGGGATGCTACCTGATTCATAAATCTTTTTAAGATTTTATTTATTTGACAGCGTGCAAGCGAATGAGCACGGGGGTGGGGTGGGGTAAGGGCAGAGGGAGAGGGAGAAGCAGGCTCCCCGCTGAGCAGGGAGCCCATCGTTGGACTTGATCCCAGGATCATGAACTGAGCCGAAGGCAGATGCTTAACCAACTGAGCCACCCAGGGACCCCCATGAGCCATTTAATAAAGCCAATTAGATCTTCAAATTTATTTGGACGAATTTTGTTTTTTATAACTTAGAAATAAGAAAATCTGGAATCTACCTCACCACCTTGCAATCCTGTGTCCCTCCAAGCGGTGGCCAAAAAAAAAAAAGATGCTAGCAATCCAAATCCTCTTCATTAAAGCCTCAAAGGAAGAAGGAGAGGGTCTTGCCCCAACTCCTCTTATTGGAACTTTAAGGACACTCTAATTGGCCCATTTGAGTCACATGACCAGCCATGAACCAATCATTGTGCCCAGAGGGATAGAATGCTATGATTGGATGGCCCAGCTCACAAGCCCACCCCTGGCTGATTTGGTTCCCCAGACCTCACCAGGATCTTTGATCCTGGAGTCCAGCCTTGCTGGACCCTGTCTCCTAGCAACAGATCTGTGCCTGCCCATCCCCTTAGCATCTCTATTGCCCCAGGTTACAATCTGGAGGGTGGAAAGATAGCTAATAGGCTCTTCCCAATGGAGGGTAATTGTATGTTTATAGACAGGGAGTGTTCCGTCTTACAGAGTAGCCTGGGGCATCGAGTGCCCCCTGGTTCTCCAATAATCCCAGTCTTATCTCCCACCTCATTACTAATTTCCTCTTTTAGCTTGGGGCAGAGAATTCAGCTCAGGCAATCACAAAATCAAGCAGATGCTAGTCTCTGCTGCAAGATGTAGAGGCAGCTTGCGTCTGTCTGGGGAGACCTTGATGAAGGCGCCCAAATAATTCAACATCCTGCCATTTTTCTCCAAAGCCCCTCAAACCACAGTCTCAAGAAACACGTGGTTAGAGTCCCAAGATAAAATAGGCAAGATTTTTTTTTTTTTAAAGATTTTATTTATTCGAAAGAGAGAGAGAGAAGGGGGAGGAGCAGAGGGAGAGGGACAAGCAGACTCCATGCTGAGCGCGGAGCCCGATGTAGGGCTCAATCTCAGGACTCTGAGATCATGGCCTGAGCCGAAACTAAGAGTCGGATGCTTTACCTGACGGAGCCACCCAGGCACCCCCAAGGAGGCAAGATTTTTTTTTTTTTTTAAGATTTTTATTTATTTGACAGAGAGAGAGGGACAACAAGAGAGGGAACACAAGCAGCGGGGGTGGGAGAGGGAGAAGCAGGCTTCCCGCTGAGCAGGGAGCCCGATGCGGGGCTTGATCCAAGGACCCTGGGATCATGACCTGAGCCGAAGGCAGACGCTTAACGACTGAGCCACCCAGGCGCCCCAGGAAGCAAGATTTTAATCAGCTTATTTTTCTTCCACATAACAGAAATTTCTTGTTTCTTGAGGAAGGCTCTTCTCAGGGCAGACTGTATGCACTGCATAAATCTAGGGAGTCCCATTCACTTTATAGTGAATATATGTGTCTGTGGTGGCCCTGCCCCTCTACCTCACTCTGCTCTGCCAGTTCCACATTTTAGGTTACTTCCCACAATACCCTTCCTTTTCCAGGTACTAATTCTAAATTAGTCAAGACTGTCATCGATTCAAGGGACAGAAACCCACTAAAAACCAGCCCAATGCCCAGGAAATGTGTTGGCTCATGGTATTAGAAAGAATGAGGGCTTTTGGCCTCAGGTATGGCTATATCCAGGAGCTCAGCCAATATAGACAAAACTTTCTCTTCAACTCTCACCTATACATCCTGGTGTAGATTGGCTTCAGTCTTCAGGCATGCAGAGTGTTCTTCCTGACAACTGGGGAAGGGGGCTGCAGGTAGGATGAGGGCCTATATACAGCTTATGATCCCAGAGGAAGAATGAGACCCTCCAACATCATGTCCTCCAACCTAATTATTATGGCCAGGAGATGGGGTTCTCTGATTGGTATGTTTAGACTGAGTGATACTGGGGGACTGTGTTATGTTGGAGTAGTGGAGAAGGATCCACAAAGGGAAAGCAAGGTGCTGATAGAGATACTTAGCAGACAGGGGCGCCTGGGTGGCTCAGTCGGTTAAGCTTCTGACTCTTGATTTCAGCTCAGGTCATGATCTCAGGGTCATGAGATGGAGCCTTGCATCGAGCCCCACGTAGGGCTCCGTGCTCAGCGGGAAGTCTGCTTGAGATTCTCTCTCTCTCCTTCTGCCCCCCCCCTTCTAAAATAATAAATAAATAAATCTTAAGAACAAAAAAAGATACTTAGCAGACAGAAACAACACTGTCATCACAAGCGTTATTTGCTATGGGATCCTCCAGGAGGTGGCAGGATGAGGAACCCCCGACATAATCCAATTTCAGTCTCAGATCTCTCAGATATGCTGTGGGCTTTTCCACAGAAAGGTGGAAAGCCAGTTTCAGACCTTGAGTTCAGCACAGATCTAGAAGGTTCAGGAAAGAAGAGGGAAGACTCCTGGAGGCCTGATTTGCTTGGGGCTGTATTCAAGGGTAGGTGGTGTCATAATTCACGCAAAGACCATCAGAAATACAGCTGTAGTCTTAGCTCGCTAAAAAGGGAAGATCAGATATCAGGAACCATGGGTGCCTCCATAAGAGGGCTTTGGGGGACAGGAGGGCACCTTGTAGGATTCAGGCATGTGGGGTGGGGGGTAGTTTTAAAGAGAGTTGAAGAGAGTAGAAGCAATTCTCGGTTGGTGCTGTCGGGAAGCAGGGAGCGGATTGGTGACTGGGGATTTTGGTGATTTTTATCTCTGAAGTGGGAGGATGCAAGGGGAGCTGTCGTTGGTAAGAGGCGGTAGTCATCGCGTTAGTCTGGGAGAGGAGGGTGTGTATTCGTTTTTGTGGTTGCAGAGTGTCCTTGTCTCTGGCTCGGTTCAGACGTGGTCACAGAGCGGCCTTGTGTGATCATTGTTTATATTCTGTGACCGTTGTTTATGCTCAGTGAAGAACATCACAGCCCAGCTGGCAGCTGCCGGGGCTGGTTTTCACTCCCTCTTTGCGGGGATCTGTGCCTCCAGGTAAAGTCTGCCCAGGGTCCTTCCCCGCTTTGGCCTAGGCTTCTCCAGAGATCATCACTCCAGTGGGCATCAGACACAGGGAGTCCACCAGTGACAGCAGTGAGTGACCTATCAGCTGGGCAGGAGGAGGAAAACACTCAGGGACAGGGCCCCCAACATTCTTCCTTGGGGAGTCTTACACGGGGACTCTGGATTGAGCAAAGATTAACAGCTTTGTAAATTGCAGGGCTTCTCAGAGCCTTGGCTTTGCTTATGTGCCCTGCCAGTCGGCCAGAGAAATAGAAGGTTTGGTGCTTTTTGAACAAAGATAGAGTCGGAGACACGGGCACGAGGCAGAGACAGAGACAGATGAGGCCAGAAACAAGGAGAGACAGACGGGCAGAGGCAGGAAAAGTGACAGGGACAGAGGCAAAGAGACTGAAACAGGGAGGGCCGCAGAAATAGAGGGACAGAGAGACAGAAAGGAACAGAGCTAGGCGCCGAGAGGGGAACAGAGATGCAGAGAGAGACAGGGGCAGGGGGAGACCGCGGCAGGGGCCGAAGCAGGCGGGGGCCGGGAGGGACAGCGAGGGGGCTGAGGCGCCGGGCCGCGGCGGGCCGGGGCGAGGGCAGCGCGGGAGGCCGCGGCGCAGACAAAGGCGCGGTCGCGCGGCCCGGGCGGCCGGGCCGGGACAAAGGCTAGCCCGGGGGGCGGGGGCAGCGATGGCGACGGCCGCGGCGGGCGCGGGCGAACTACAAGTCCCAGCAGCTCCCGCTGCGGC